>NC_081827.1:49662500-49962500 GCF_030867095.1 Alligator mississippiensis | reverse complement strand
AATGTGGAAGGATCCATGGTTTCCTAAAATAATTAGGTTCATTAGAAGCATGATTTTCATAAAAGTCACAGGATAGACATTGTTTCTAAGTTGCTAAAGTAGAGAACACAGTGTAAACATTTCCCTTGATCTTTACTCAGCTTTTTAAATGGAATAGCACATACTCTGTAAGTCTTAAGTAACATAATATTAAAGAAAAAATACATTTAACAAGTATCTTGTTGTAAGATTATTTGAACTTTTACAATAAATATCATAACATGTCAAGATCCCAGAGCTATATTACCTGTGATTTCCCTCTTTACTGGTAGGATAGCTGGGCAGGAAGCATTTGTAAGACCCATATTAGCAGGTGATATTCCCTGGTCACTGTTGTATATATCCAAAATGTTATTAGACAGCTTAAGGAAACAAAGGAAAAAATAAGAAAAAAGAGAATCAGAATAAAGTTGAAGGATTTAAAGGTTAAAAAAAAATGTAAATATTTATAGAAAATCACTTTCATAGATGTATATTCATGCATCATCATTTATTTATTTTTCAGAGATGCCTGTAAAGCAGTGGTTTTCAACCTGTAGTCTGTGGACCCCTGGGGATCCATAGATTATATCCAAAGGGTCCATAAAAGATTACTCTGATCAATCAAAAGTATGTAAATGCCCACACTTACAATTCAAAGGGGTCCACACCTCCATCTGAAATTTTTTAGGGGTCTGCAAATGAAAAAGGGTGAAAACCACTGCTCTGTGAGAATCTGCCCTTATCCTGTACTGTAAAATTAAAAGTTAAGAGCAAAGCCTGCCATTGTTCCACGTGCAAAGCATGCTGACTGAAGTCTGTATGAATTTTGTATGCAGACTGAAGGCAGGATATGGTCCTGACGTCTAATTTTGAATTAATGCTATAGCAAAATTTCCAATAACAGGATTACTGAAACTACACTTCAAACATGAGTTCAGTTGAAAGGGAAAATAACCTTGCTAATCTTAACCTAGTCTCTAGTGAATATTTAACCATGCCACTGGACATCAAATTTTAATTTTAAATTGTTAGAGCATAAACAGTTTAAAGCGTAGAAGGCCTAACTGTATGCAAGATTTAAAATGGGAGAACTAGAAAAATATGTTATAAGGTAAAAATCCTGCACTGTTACAAGGATAGACCAGCTAGTCTGATCTGTTCCATGTCTGTGATAACCTATATTATTATGGTTGTTCTGTTCTTTCTAAAGTGTAGCATGTTATTCCAAAAGAAACAAAAACGTTGGAAATATGGTCTTAGGAATTTCAGATAATGCCACTAAAGAGTACTTTTTCTTTGAATAATTCAATAACTCCTAAAAATTGAAACTCTAGAAATAGAGTAATGTCTGTTTGAGTCAGTGCTTCCACTACTATTTAATCAACCCTTCATCACTAATTATCACTTCCTCTGACATAACTAAACATAGAAAACAACTGTGAGATACATACCAACTCCTCAGACAAAATCAGGGTGGAGCGAGAAACAAGGAGGAAAAAAATGAAAGACAGTATTATTTCTTTTTATGGCCTGTGCAACCTCTGGGTAAAGCTGTCTTCCAACCTGGACCAATATACAAGGGTGCTGTGGTTTTTGTTAGTCAAGTTCCAAAAACCCTAAACCTAAACGAAGAAATCAGCATAGATGATTTGTGACAATAGGAAAAATAAGTACTCTTTCCTCTGGACAACAAATAAAGGGACTGTCACAGGTTATCTTTAAAACATTTTATATCTGTGGAATGCTATGCCATCATAAAGTTAGAACATTTTCAGAGTAGCCACAGGTTAAGGTTTAATGCCACCTCAGACCTGCAGAACTAACTTGCCACTAGAGATAGGGACAGACATTCAAATTAGTTTAACCTGCAGAAATTGAACTGATTTGCAAGTGGACAGACATTCACTTTTCATTCTGGAACTGCAGACACATGCAGTAGCTCAAGCTGGAAGTCTGGGGACGCTTCCCTTACCTTCCACAGGGTATCTGAGCTGGGGACATGAGGGGTGTGGCCAGGCCCCAGCAGACCTGAGTATGACTGAGAAGGGGGTTAAACCCTGACCTTGGCCTGCAGAATTCAGAGGGTGGGGGAAGAGGAAGCATGGCCAGACAGGGGAATGGCCAAACTCCCATGACAAGGAAAAAGGAAGAGGGGGAGATCCCTGACTGCCACAGTAACTCCCTGACAGCCAGGAGCAATCTGGGCACACAGCTCCAGTGCCTGGCCCCAGAGGGGGATTCTTCCCTCTCCTCCTCCTCCCCCTCTCCCACTGCTGCAAGGCAGGGAGGGGGGTTCTGTGCAGTGCTGCCTGGCCTCAGAGAAGGACTTTTATGACTCTTCTGGCCCAGCAGGTGCCTGCCACAGGGGCTCACTCCGGATACACAAGCCCCTACTATGCCTCTGAGATGGCCCTGATAGCCTGCTGCTCAACCAACCACTACCCATGCACACCAAGCCAGGCTGCTCTCACTGACAGGGCTCAGCTTCTCTATCACTGAGCTGCAGCCACTGAAGAGGGCCCCACCCCTGTGGCTTAGGCTGGCTCTGCCATGCAGATGCCTCAGCTGAGGCTGAGTGGGGCTGGCCTGGGCTGCTGGGCCCTCCTCAGTAGCTGCAGCTCAGCAACAGCCACTCCCCATGCCCAGGCTGGGCTGGATCAGGCTGGGCAGCACTGCACAGAGCCCCCCTCCCTGCACTGAAGTGGCAGGGGTAGGGGAGAATGGGGAAGAGCCCCTATCCAGCACTGCACAGAGTCCCCCTCCCCACCCTGCAGTGGCGGGGGGGGGGGAGCTGCTCCATGCTGGCTCCCAGTGGTATGCCAGTGGGGGGGGAGGGGATTAATCTCCTTCCTGCCCCTTTAGCCTTAATGGGGCCATGCTGAGATGGCTTTTGTCCCTGCTGGTTAGACAGGGAAGGAAGAGGGGAATAAACCCCCTCCTGGGCCCCCTGACAGAGGCTGCTGCCCCTCCTCATCCCATTGCTGCTGCAGTGGCAGGAGTGGAAAGCATGGCCCCATTAAGATGGAGGGTTAATTCCTCCCTCTGTCCCTTCTGCCTCTGGGATCCATAGCTGGGATCTGCCAGCCCCGGCTTGCCTGCACAAGGAGACCCAGGCTGCAGTGGGTGGTGTGGAGGGGAAGGAGGGAAGAAGTAACCCCCTCCCTGCCCACTTTGCTTTAACTGGGCCATGCCAGGATGCTTCTGGGCACATCCCCACCCCTGCTCAGGCTAGAGTGCAGAGGGGTGGGGCAAGCCCTACTTTCTGGATCAGAGAGCACAGCCCAGCCCAGGGCTGCAGAGTATGCTGGGATGCTGGAGGACTCTGGTTTAACTTAAACCAGGAAGGAGTCTGGGACAGAAGTTACATGAAGTGGTTTGACCCAAATCAGTTAAGTCTGATGTTACATTGAACTAAGTTTATCTTAAACAAGTTTCAGCCATTTTGAAACTAGTTTATGTGCACTGAACTTATATTTTGTTACAGGTTTAAGCCAGTTTCTCATCACTTAAACTGGTTTGTGTATAACTGCTGTCCCTAGCCTGGAGGGACTGGTGAGCAGGGGCATGGACAGAAGCCAGGACTCATTTCCTTCTTTGGGGTGAGAGAAGTGGGGGAGGGGGGTGGCATGCAGCTCAGAGGCAGAGACAGTACAATGTGGCTTCCCTCATTCTATAATGAGCAGGAGCCTGCCAGAGTTGTGGATGGGAGGAAAACAGTCTTTAAAAAAAAAAAAAAAATGGTTTGTAGTGAATGGCAAGGGGGAAAAGTGAAGAGAAAAGTGTGGGGGGCGAAAAAAAACCCCAAAAACCCAACTATATATAGGCCTTGGGCCAAAATTTTGCATGTTTCACTGAATTGGGAGTGAGGCCCTGCCACCCATCACAGAGCCCAGGCTGCTTGCAGCAGGTGGTGGGGAGGCTGCAAGTAGCTGCTTAGGGTCCATAGAGCCCTGACCTAGCTCATTGCTAGTGGCAGATGCATACGTGCCTTGGGGCAGATGGTGGGGAAGGGGCTGGGGCTGGGGCTGCACTACCACAACAAGGATTAGGCCCCTTGCAGCTTCCCTGTCATCTGCCCCGAGGCACACATATACACAAAATGCCTTGACAAGCCACATTTTGCAACATGTTGGAGGTTACTGATCCACAGAAAACTGGTGATCTGCATCCGAGTCCTCAGAGTGGGCAGGGGTGGGCAAAGTCTGGCCCATGGGTCAGATCCAGCCAGCAGTGGACTCCATTTCCCAACAGCCCCTGGGGGCTGGTCTCCATGGAGACCCTACCCACAGCTGCACTGTGATAGCTCAAGGCTGGGGTTGCCATGAAGACTGGCCCCAGCTGCACTACCAGGGTGCACAGCAGGGCAGGGCAGGGGGCTGCTCTGGAGGCCTGGGATCTTACAGTGGGGACAGCTTGGTCTGGGGCTAGGGCATAGCCATGATCTGCAGCCTGCATGCTTGGGGTAGGAGCACACAGGCAACAGATTGCAGCTCTGCCCCAGTTCCGGACCAGGCTGTCACCACTGCAAGGTGCTAGGGCAGAGCCACAATCTGCTGCCTGCATGTCCCTGCCCACAGTGTGCAGGCTGCAGGTCAAGTGTGCAGGCCCTGGACCAAGCTGCTCCCACTGCCAGGGGCTCCAGAACAGCTTTCTGCCCTCTCCTGCCACATACCCTAGCAGCGCAGCTGGGACCAGTCTCCATGGCAACCCCAGCCCTGTGCTATCACAGCACAGTTGCAGCTCAGGTCTCCATTGAGACTAGCCCTAGCCATGTGGGCAAGGGGTGCTGGGAAATGGAGTCCAGCTACCAGCTGGATCCACCATTTTGCCCACCCCTGCCCTAGAGGCAGAAGGGGATGATGACCAGAGCCAGCACCACCTCTATGGGCAGTAGATTGCAGGAGAGTTTAAAGTTTGCCCATGGAGAAAAGGAGTGCAAAGTGTAAGGAACAATGCATCCTGGGATGCTGGAGGAATAAAAATAGAGCATTTTATTTCCCTGGAGTAGACTAACAAAACCCTGGAATGACCTGGGTAAAGCAGATCAAAGATTCCCCCTGCTTGAACTGGTATAACTTTAAGACATTTACAGGGTACTTAGCACAGGTTATCATATTTTAATGGATGAATGCTCCCATTTTAAATGCCTTTATGATGGTTTAAAGGTAAATCAGCAATGCCACCCTAAGAAGAATTAAGGCATTTGTTATAATTGACATCTGAAAACTGATGGGACAATTAGCATGATTAAAATATTATCATCTCTGGTTATAACAGACTTAAAAATGACAGAATGGGTAAAAGGACAGTTATGCCCTTTAATAAAGACATTGTTACTTCTTTTGGAGTTTTGATCATCTCAGAACTTCAGGACTTGGTTGCATTAACTGTGGATTAGTTGTGAAGAACAAAAATAAGAAGCTGTAGATGACAAGAGAGTGGATGACAAACACAAGATAAATTTAAGATCACTTCATAATTCTCAATACTTAAGCCATCTGTATCATCTAAAGGGTAAGATTCTGGTTGGGCTTGAGACCAATAAATCAAACTAGAGAACAGGGTGAATTCCTTCTTAAGCATCTGACTGTAATATACAGGAAGAAAAGTTATATTATTCTGTGGGACTTCCACCTTGGAGATATTTCCTGGTGGTTCTATTCAACCAGATAAAAATATTATTAAAATGTCTGGAAAATATAGCAAGCAATTTTCTAACACAAAAAAAATTAGACATGTTATGAAGGACTTCTGTTTCTCATTATGCTGGATAAGGATGAATTAAACACTGGACTGGAAGTTGCTAATCCATAGAGAACAGTGAACATATCCTAACTACATTTATTATGGGCAAACAAAGGACAATCCCAAACAGTAAAACATATCTGGTACTTTAAGAAGGCTAATTTTTCAAAGCTGACAAAAATTATTAGTAAAACTAAGAAATAGTTGGACAGATTTATAAAAACAGAAATGGAGAGTTCTTTAAGGAGGATGTATCAGATGGCCAAAACAAGATTCCACCATCAAGGAAGCAGATCACTGATGAAAAGTCCTTCCTGGTTCAGTTATGAAGTGGAGAGAGCCATACCTGATATGAATTGGAAAGCATGATGTGTAGAAAATTGATGCAAGAAACACAAGTTTCTGGTCCCAGGGAAGTCTGTTCTCAATCTCTGGACCCAGGAACCTTATCTTAGATTTGGCAAACTTTTGTCAAAGGGGAGTTGTTTCAAACTAAATTTCAGGCTCAACAAAATAGTGTGTTTCCAACAAAATTTCTGGCAAGCTCTGTTCTGAGCCCCTATTTAACTCTTTCTTTGCATTCCTTAATGGACCTCCTGTATCCCCAAGCTGTTGGGGCTGAGGTGCTTTTTGAAAGATTTGTTCAGCCCTTATCTATGTCATCCTAGGGTTACATTATTCGTTCCATGTCTCTAACATAAATAAATTTAATTTAAAAAAACAAAGCATTTTAAGTAGAAGTTTTGTTTTTTTGTTTACTTTTTGAGGGAAGAGAGGTACCAGAATTTCCTGCAGAACAGAAATTCTAGTTTTTGATCTGTTTCAAGTCATCTTATTGTTTTGCTTCCCTGAGCACTCAAGTCATGAATGGCACATGCCCATGGTGGCTGGTGGGGCATGGCTGTGCCAGTGGTGGCAGGAGCAGGGAGCTCCCGCAGATGCCACCAGCACTGTTGGCAGTGGGGAAGGGTGGCAAGTGTTGATCACAGGTTGGTGACTGCCCGCAGGCACTACCAGCAGTGGCAGCAGCGGCCAGGGGCGATCAGGGACTGCCTGCAGATGCTGCCAGTGGTGCCAGCGGCAGGGTGGCAAGTGACAACCACCCGCAGGCACTGCCGACTGTTGGCGGTGCCTTTTTGCAGGGGGTGCACCGCCACGCATAGGGGGTGCATGTGCACCTGCATGCACCTCCTATGCATCACCCTTGACTTAAGTGCATATATTTACATATGAAAATTTAAGAGAATCATAGAATATCACGGTGGAAGGGACCTCAGGAAGTCATCTAGTCCAACACCTTGCTCAAAGCAGGACTATCCCCTACTATATCATCCCAGCCATTGCCAAGTCTTTGTCTAGATGGTCCTAAAAACCTCCAAAGATGGAGATTCCACAAGCACTCTGGTGACCTGTTCAAGTGCCTCACTTCCTTCCTAATGAGAAAGGTTTTTTTTAGAGGAGACTAGACGATTACCTTGCTGGGGTCACCTGATCCCCAGTTATCTTTCCTGCTTGGTGCAGGGGGCTGGACCCGAGGTCTCTTCCAGCCTTACAATCTATGAAAACTTTAATGTTTCCAATTTTTCACCTGGAAGTTTAGTTCACCTGAAATTCTCCTAATAACCAGTCACAGAATGAAACTACCAGCATACATGTTGAACCTACACAAATAACATCTCCTGTACACTTTAAGCACCTTATGTAAAAGTCTACTACTACAGAGGCTGAGAATTCCTAAACACCATTAGAAATCACCATGTCAAACCAGTTTTGAAAATCCACTTAAATATTTGATCTCTCAATGAAAATAAATTTTAAAGAATGTTCAGAATTCAGTTGAGTATTACTTGAATCAAGGAACATTTAATATGAAGGATTTGAAAGCTAAGAGCATTCTTACCCTAAGCACCTGTATTTCATTCCTTAGTAGTGAACCAACAAGTACTACAATACTCATTCTAGTTTTAATTTTGTTAAGTCTTTATTGCAGTCATACTATAATAGTTGAACTCATATTAGCTCTAAGTATGTATTTAGAGACTTCCTAATGTAGTGGAAATTAAAGCATACTTTGGCCCTTTGGAGCTGTATGAAGATGACTTCCCTGGTTATCCAGGGTTTGATCTAAACCTCCCTACATCAATATGAATCTGTTTTCAATGGGCTTTTGACCAGGGCCCATAATAAGAAGACATATTAATTGATTTTTGAAAGGCTAGGAAATGTTAACTATTTAAAAAAATAATGAGTTTTCTTGCATACAAACAGTTCATGCAGTTCTATAAATGTGTTCAAAAACATATTAGCAGTAAATACACTATAATTTGTAATGCTACTCTTACCATTAAAGAACAAAAATAAGAAGCTGTAGATGACAAGAGAGTGGATGACAAACACAAGATAAATTTAAGATCACTTCATAATTCTCAATACTTAAGCCATCTGTATCATCTAAATGAAGTCAGCATCTTCACAATCCAGTGACAAAATCATGAAGTATAACAAGGTCCAACTCTGAGAAAAAATGTCATACAATGTCTAAGCAGATGCCAATACAAAAATGGTCCACTGGCTTCCCCAACAAGGGAAAGATCCTGTGCCTGCAAGCTTGCAGTCCAAGAACAGATGGCAATTCAAAACTATACCTATAATGACACACATTTTAACAAAGGTGAACAAACGTCTTCAGTCCCTAAGATAGGCTAAAATCATTTCTGTACAGTGGATGCACAAGGCACAGGATCTTCCCCAACCTACGATCATCATCTTTGTTTCATACAGATTAAGTGTCAGACAGTTTTTTTTCTCATCCATGCTGAAATCACAACCAGGTACTGGGAAAGAAGAGCCACAACACCATCTATATGTAATAAAAATGAAACACACCTTGATGGCATCCATATACTAATAAAAGTGCAGGTGCAGTCCAAATCATCTCACTCTCTTAAATATCCCATATGTGTGTTAAACAGGACGTGTCAAAACAGAGTCTTAAGACACTGTATGCGAGACACACCTTGGCAAGACTGAATTACCCCAAATTACCCTCCAAAATCACTTGGAAAGGAAAGAACAAAAATCAAGAGAGACACCAAAGGCTGCCAGAACCAGAATCATGCTCCCAAGCAAACGCCCTAACCATTGGACTACAATATCATATTTTTTTCTCACCAGCCCAATGCATATTGAATTATGTTCTGTAGAGGCAGAATTTCAATAGAAGTAGTGAGTATTACCACCCACAATAGCCTATTTCCAGGTGATTAGGAGACTTTTGAAAGACACAAAAGTTGTGGGCTTGAACTCAACAGATGAGGATTGTATTGAAGTTGTATTTCTTATCCCTAGACATAGTAGTGCTATCATCACCTCCTTTGACAACATCTTGGAAAAAAGGCATTACTAAAGATTGTACGTTGTGAATCCCACTATTATACAGGCACTTCCCTGCTGCCAAGACTTAGCTTCCTAAACTCCTGGGAAAGGCAATGTTTCACACTTCAGTATTAATTAAACCTATTAATTAGGCTAAGCAGCTCCCCCTTGCTTGTGCTACCTCTTGTCAAGCCTCTCCTGAGGAGCCTTACTCTTCCAGACATTGTATAAGGAGCTCAAAAAGTTAGGTGTTATAATGTTGAGGATTGCGAAGTTAGGTGTTATAACGTCTAGATCCTTTCATGGAATCAGTCCTAAGCTATTTTGAAGTTGGTGTAAAACACCAGTAAATCAAAATATCTGTTTATACCCACTTTGTACTTTTCTAAAATGACTATGCTACACACTACACTACAGAGGATTAGGAGCAAGCTTCAGTTCTTAGGACCTTGTTACACCTTACTTTGTGAGCTGCACAAATGTTGATCAATGTTAATTCTAGCTTGAGTTTGGAGCAGTCACACTTCAGGCCAGCAGGGGCCTGAAGGACCAAAAGGTAAAAATCCCCTCCCCCTCCCATTCTGGGTGCCTCTCTGCCCCCTGGACCCCAGGATCCCTGCCTCCCCCTAGTCCCTTGGGGGTCATCCCTGCCCCCCTGCTCTACTTACTTGCGACTGTCACCATTGTCTGACCCAGGGGTGCAAGCAGGGAAGGGTTAACCTGCCTACTCAGCCCAGGCTGCTCATCTCCTGGCTGAGTTCAGCTCAGAAAGCTGCAGCAGAGGTGGTGGCAGGTAGGCCAAAATCTCTGAATCAAACAAATCTTTTCCATATTGATTTGGAGAGCTTCAAATCAATTCAGACCTTTTTATTAGTTTCCTGATTCAATTCAAATTTAGAGTTTCAGCTGCCAAAGTCAGGCCAAATCTCCTCTGGATCGAACCAGCACCTGAAGTTTCGCACAGCTCTAGTGGCAGCCAGGAAGACAGGTTAACCCTTACCTGCCTGGTCCTCTGGGACAGACAATGCGGGCAGCCACTAGTAAGTGGGGGCAGGAAGGGGAAAGGAGGCAGTAGTCCCAATCTGGTCTAGTGGCGGACAAAGGGCAGGTGAGGTATTTTACATTACTAACATGTAGCTTACAGTGGCCACACCTTAGTGTAAAATGAGCTGGGTAACACAGATCAGAGATAATCCTGCCTTGGAGTGTCATAACTTTGAGCCAGCTAATGAGTGCTTAAAACTAATTTCAGGTGTTAATGTTTGGACAATCCAAGTATTTAGAGTCCCAGGAGCTGCCCAAAATTACCATGTAACAAGGCCCTTAGAGATCTGATTTCTACTGTGACTGTGGGTAAGTTATTTAACCTCTTTGAGTGTCAGTTTCTCCTCTTGTAAAACTAGGATAAATATATTTATTTATTGTTGAAAAAAATCAAATGAAATACATGCCTGTAAAGTGCTATGTAAATACAAATTATTATTACACTGCTAGTGAGAAAGCTAGGAAAGGAAGTCTGGAAGTCAAAGGTCCTATCCCTTCTTCTTCTAAAATCTAGGTGATCTTCCAGAGTGGTTCTACCTTCCTTCTCCAGAAATTATGAGCTATGATTTTAAACTTCTTTAGAAATTTAGGTTAATTGTTAAAGTTCTCTCAGTATTTGAAGTTGCTTTAGACCAGGGATGTTACACTCATGTAGTTCTGGGAGTTGTATGAGGGTTTCTGGGCTGGTGTGTGGGTTGAATTGGGCCATGGCACAGCCAGCATACAGGGCCAGTCCAGTGGGATGCCAACAGCAGCACCATCCTCGTGTCAACCCCTGCACTGCAGGCAGTATGTGTCAGCCCCACTCCAAAGCTTATACTCCAGGCAGAATGAGGGCCAGACCCAGCACTGTGGGTGTTGCATGTAGCACAAGGATCTGGCACAGGACACGCACTGCATGCAGCAGCCCAGTGGACCAGTCATGTTCAGTGGCTCCAACAGAACCCGATCCAGACTGGCCCCAGAGTCAACACGCAGAGCCAGTCTGGCAGGAGTGCTGCATGCAGCATGTGCTCCATGCTGGTTACATGCTCATAACACCAGGTCCAGCCCACAGACAAGACCAGCTCCACATACCACATGAGGTATGTGGAGTCAGTCCAAGACCCATGGGTTGGATCATACAGCTTCATGGGCCAGATCCATCCATCAGGCCATGTTTGACATACCTGCTTTAGACAAACAAACAAAAACAAATAACCAAATAACCTAACAGCAAATTCTAACACTTACATGCTTTCCGTTATTTACTTTAATGTAGCACCACTAAACCTGATAGACTGTATAATACTCTCCAAAAATATAAATACTTAACCTCAGTTTAGGTGCATAGACAGACAAGTAAATATTTATGAATGCCTAAGTACTTTGTACATAGCAAATACACTCTCCTATATAAAAACACATCTATAATGAAATCTATCCACTTCTGAAATGTAGCCAGCCCTAAAGAAAAAATAGCTCTTTCCTTAGCAAATAGTTAAGGCACAGCCAGTGACAGTGTGGTACTGGAATTGAATAATACTATAATTAAAAGTGCAAGAAGAATTAAAGAAAAAAAGAATGTAATTAACCAAGTTAGCATTTGGCAAGGACACTGGGGTTAACAGTCTTGCTTTTATAAAAAGTGTCATGGGATCTTTAATGACTGTATAAGAGCGTTGGTTTTACATCTCATCTCATCAGTAGTCATTTGTACACAGGCTTCAATCCTGCAAGGGGTTCAGCTCTCCAAAACTGCTCAACCCATATTTAAATTCAAATAACTGAGCAAGCCTCTGGCTTGAGTTCTGCATTGCCTTGCAAGATAGAATCCATAGCATATAGCATTCCCTGAATTTCTCCTATTCTTTTCCCCCCACATGCGGAAGTTTGCGATACTTGATTAAATTCGAAAGGTATGGCTATAGACATGATCAGGGTTGCTACTACAGCTGATAGTTGTCAGCAGTGATCACACCAAATAGCTTCTTTTCTATGGAAAATACTAACATGTTATGACAAATCAAAGAACCATGAAAAATAGTGCTAAGTGACCTCAGGAAGTTATCTAGTCCAACCCCTACTCAAGGCAAGGTCATTCCTGTCTCAACCATTCCAGGTAAGGGTTTGTCTAACTTGCTCTTAAAAACTTCCAAAGATAGAGATTCCACAACTTCTTTAGGTATTTTCCAATATTTAACCACCCTCAAAATTAGAAAGTTTTTCCTAATATCTAATATAAATTTCCCTTTTTGTAATTTAAAACCATTACTCCTTGTCCTGTTCCCTGCAGCCACAGAGAACAGTCTGTCATCATTTTCTTCATAACCACCCTTCATGTATTCTTCTCTCCTCCGGACTAAATAATCTCAGTTACTCCAACCTTCTCTTGTAAATCATGTTTCCTATTTAAGCTTTCCACGCCCCTAATTATCATATCATTCAGTCTGCTCCTGTTCTAGCTTGTATTAATCTTTCTAAAAATGGACAACCATAATTGTACATTCTGTTTTAGAATAGGTCTCACCAGGGTATTGTATACTGGAATAATACTTCACTATCTCAAACAGAAATACTTTGCCTGATACATCCGAAGACCTCAATTGCCTTTTTTCAGAGTCTTATCACATTGGTGCCACATTGTCATCCTGTGATCACTAATACATCCAGGCCTTTCTCCTCCTTTGTCATTTCTAGACAATAAGTCCCCCTCTTAATGCTAGAAGAACTACCAGCCTGCAGTTCCTGAATGGAGGTTCTTGCACTTTACAATATTAAATTTCATTCCATTTTCATTCTATCTGTTCTCAAAGTCACTGAATAGTTTTGAGATAATATTTTGCTCCTCCTCTATACTGACAATGCCTCCCAATTTCATGTCATCACTAAATGTCATCAGCAAATTTCTACTTGTTGTGCCATGGTCAGTAATGAAAATATAGAAGAATACTGAACTCAGGACCAGTCCTTGAGGAACTCTCTTTATAACCTCCTCAAGCCAAATAGCCCATTGACATCTACCCCTTAGCTAAATCCTTACCCACAGAGTTCTGGATGAATTATTTTACCCTTTCATAATCTGTATTCCTCTTTTTTTATCAATGTTAAACTATTTATCTCTGTAATTAAGTTAAAATCAGTCAGTTCAGAATAATTTTAGGATTAGTTGGGGAGAGGCACTAAAATAGTGAACAGCCATCGCTGTTTTGCTAGATCTCCAAAAAGTATGTTGTCATGCATTAAGATCATTGGAAAATATATACATATCTTAAGAGCAGAAGCCATTGTGCATATGCACCTACTAGTAACAGCTACACTGAGCTGACCTACTAATATGAGTGCACAGTGCTACTAAATAGATGCAATAAGAAATTTCATTTGTACTTGATAAAAATTAGTACTTGTTGCAATTACATTCAGATTAATTCATTCATATATGAGTAAGTTGTCCAATCTTTCATTTACATTTACTGCCTATGTAAAACCCACATATTAATATCAGACTCTAATCTATAGTTTAATTTTGCAAAATAGTTTGTAAAGTGAGACTAGCCTTTCTATACTAGCTGAGAAAAACATGTTACCACCATTATATTTACATACTAAACGTATGAAATGTAATTATAAATTACAAAACTTAAGGACAACAAAAAGTCCTTCTTCAGGTATATAGGGAGCAAAAGGAAGGCACAGGGTAGCATAGGACCCCTACAGGACAAACTAAGGCTATTAGTGACTGGGGGGTGGGAGAGAGACAAAGCTGAGCTCTTCAATGAGTTCTCTGCATCTGTATTCCTAGACACAGACCAAGACAAATCCCCTAATTGGATCATAGACAGACACAGGAGGGACACCAGCCCACCAACTGTTAGCACAGACTTGGTGAAGGAGCACTTGAAGGGGCTGGATGTGTTCAAATCAGCGGGACCAAATGAACTTCATCCAAGGGTGCTGAAGGAATTAGCCAGTGTCACAGCAGAGCCGCTGGCACAGCGGTTTGAGCACTCATGGTGCTCCGGTCAGGTCCTAGAGGACTGGAAAAGGACCAATGTGGTCCCTATTTTCAAGAAGGGAAAGAGGGAAGAACTGGGAAACTATAGGCCAATTAGTCTCACCTCTATCCTTGGGAAAACTTTGGAAATAATCATTAAGGATCACATTTATGGGAGCCCAGCAGGGGAAATAATGCTGAAAGGAAATCAGCACGGATTCATTGCAGGTAGATCCTGCCTGACTAACCTTGTTTCTTTTTATCACTGAGTTACAAAATGCTTAGACTCAGGAATCGAGGTAGATGTCATCTACCTAGACTTTAAGAAGGCATTCGATATGGTATCTCATTCTGTTCTCATAAATAAACTGACAGGCTGTGATGTAGATGATTACAGAGTCAGGTGGGTGGCAAATTGGCTTAGGGGTCACACCCAGAGAGTGGTGGTGGACAGGTCGATATTGACCTGGAAAGATGTGGGAAGTGGAGTCCCACAAAGTTCGGTCCTGGGACCGGTGCTATTCAATGTCTTCATCAGTGGCTTGGACGAGGGCATGGAGAGCACCCTGTCCAAGTTTGCAGATGATATCAAATTATGGGGCAAAGCTAACACACCAGAGAGTAGGAAGCGGATCCAGGTGGATCTGAACAGGTTGCAAAAATGGGCAGAATAAAATAGGATACAGTTCAACAAAGACAAGTACAAAGTGCTACACCTGGCAAAAAGAACCACTAACACACGTACAGGCTGGGGGTGACCTTCTCAGCAGCACAGCAGTAGAAAGGGATCTCCGAGTCATAGTTGACACCAAGATGACCATGAGTTGTCAATGTGACGAAGTGATCAACAAAGCTAACTTCACTTTATCATGCATTAGCAGATGCATGACAAGCAGGTCCAGGGAGATGATGATTCCCCTCTATGAGGCACTGGTCAGGCTGCAGTTGGAGTACTGCTTCCAGTTTTGGGCACTGCACTTCAAGAGGGATGCGCTCATATGGTCAGAGGCCTGCAGGCCTCCCTATGAGGAGAGACTGAGGGACCTAGAACTCTTCAGCCTTCGCAAAAGAAGGCTGAGAGGTGATCTTGTGGCTGCCTACAAATTAATCAGGGGAAGGCAACAGGGAATAGGAGATGCTCTATTTACTAGGACACCCCCTGAAGTAACTGGGAACAATGGCCACAAATTGACAGAGAGCAGATTTAGGTTAGACATTAAAAAGAACTTCTTCACAGTAAGGGTTGCCAGAATCTTGAATGGGCTTCCAAGGGAGGTGGTGCTCTCCCCTACCCTGGGGGTCTTCAAGAGGAGACTGGACAAGCACCTAGGTGGGGTCATCTGACCCCAGCACTCTTTCCTGCCCAGGGCAGGGGGTCAGACTCAATGACCTACTGAGGTCCCTTTAGACCCTAATATCTATGAATCTAAGAAAATCTTGGCCAGGCTTTGTAAGGCTTATGATAGCATCAGCTACACCTCTGAAAAAGGCGTCTAATATTGGAACCAAGTTGAGCTAGAGTGGTGAAGCCCTGGCTGTCAGGGGACCTGGAGGCTTAGCCTGCCAGCCTAGACCTGCTCTGCTGTGGCTCAGGTTGCTGAGGAGGGTCTGGCTGGGGTACAAGTATGCTACAGTTGGGCTAAATGGCAGGCAGCCCTACACTGTAGCACTCTCATGCCCCAGCCAGCCCTGGCTCCCATCTACACATGGGTTGCAGCCCACTAAACTCCACTGTAGGATAATATTTGTGTTGGGCAGTACTATCCTACCCCAGAGTTAATTAGTTTACTGAGGCCTAGTCGCGCCATGTGTATAGACGGTGACACTTTACTGCAGTGCTAATTAGCCAACTACATAGTAAAATGCATGTGTAGATGCCTCCAATAATACCTAAGATACTACAGACTACCTTTTTTTTATTGAGGGGAAAATAGGATCAGTTCAAATACTTCTCAGTCTTTCTTTTTGTGGTAGCTGCTTAGAAAACTGAAAGAAACAGTAGATGGGAAGGATAGGTTTGTGATTCAGCACTGGAGCAGAGCTTGGGAGATATGTTCAGCTCTTGGTTTAGTCAGAGATTTGCTGTGTCATGAGGGAAAGTTGTTAACCTCTCTCCATGAAAATGACAGTGGATGCTTCTACATGAGACGCTTACTGTGCATTAGCCTAATAACACTGCACAGGAGCGAGACGGTTAAAACACTGTGCAGTAGGCTATTAGCACAGTTTACTAGGCTAATAAACATTAAGCATCACAAAATATCTGTGTGCCGGCACTACTGTGCAGTAACTCTAGTTAGTTTGTACTTTATTAAGCAAGTACTAAACTAAATGAGCGGTATCTAAGGCACATTAATGAACATGTAGTGTGCACCCACTGAGTGATAATTTTTCTGCAAGGTCTATATAGATGACGGGTGGGAAGAACTGGGACCACAGAGGGAGTTTTGATGAGTTGTTGCAGGCCAAGTCAGCACCCTCCCCACCACAACAACTCACCAAAACACCCTATGGGTCTGTGGGCAGGTAGAGAACAGTGTTCAGAAGTGAAACAGGCTGGCAAGGCCAGGATCATGGGGCAGGGTTGCGAGGCAGCCCCCTGCCCTGTTGGGAGGGGTGTGGGGAAGGGTCAAGTAGGGCATGTGTTCATGTGTGGGGGTGGCTGCCTAGGTACTAGGGTCCCAGGAGCCAGCTCAGGGTGAGAGGAGGGGGCAGGGGGCATGTTCATCACTCACCCAGGTGTTGCAGTCTACAGCTAACCCCATGCACTCTGCATGAGGCCAAGCCCTGACTGCTTCCACCCGAGGCAGATCATACTGTACACCAGCCCTCACCTGCTGGCCCAGCCAGCGCACACATTTTTCAGCAGGCAGAATGGGTGGAAGGCAGCAGAGAGCTGGAGCCGGAGCCAGAGTCTCACATGCTGGGGCAGGAGCTGTCCAGCTGAAGCTCCTGGCTGCCTTCCATCTACTCTGGCTGCCTGTGCCAGGCAGGCAGGATCGGTGGAAGGCAGCCAAGATTTGGGGCCAGAACCCTGCATGCTGGGCAGGAGCCACTTGGCTGAAGCTTCCTCCAAGCCAAGAGTGGCACAGCAAAAGCAGAAGGAGCTGTTGCAGGAGGTGAGGGGAGCAAAGCAGCACCCAGGATTTTGCAGCTGCACCAGGAGCAGCTCCCCCACTAGAAGCTATGCATGCTGGCCAGAGCCAGGTCAGTGCGTGCGGGCTGCCCCAGGCTAGGCTCAGCCACGTGTGGAGCACCACAGGAGTAGCTGCAGCCAGATACAATCAACTGGCAGGCTGAATCCAGCCTGTGGGCTGCATTTTGCTAACCCCTAATTTAGAGACTGTCTGGGGCAAGAGCTGTATCTTACTATATGTTGTTATAATGCCTAGCACATTAGAATACAGCTGAAGATTGTAGATGCTGATGTAATTGGCCTATGAAACACTTGCTTATATTAGGAAATAAATCAGAAATAAATACATGTAACAAACAACAAATTATAGCAGTTCCCTTTGCTATTTTTCTTGGAATAAAGAAAACTAGCAAATATACCAAGTTTCAGGTCTCTAATCTTGTACCCAGGACAAATTGCAGCACCTTCTATATTTATCTTTAACCTGATTCATAATCATATGATGCTCAACAAAGTACCTAATGTTCAGATATATTATAATATATTATATATAATGTATGAAAACTGGCTCATTTTTTATCTTTGAATAATGATCTTCAAGCTGGTTCATTATTCACAACTGAAAAATGAACTGGGTCCAGATTCACACTTACACACACACACACAGCATATTCCTGGAAAAGTGTGTGGGGGGGGAGGGGGAATTTAGCCAAGTGCAGGGTAGGAAGTAGAAAAGCAATGGAAATTTACTGTAGGCTCAAACTCTTTCTAGAGAGCTGTGTTTTGAGGTGCAAACGTTTAATTATGTGCTTTTTGAATGTTTCTATACATTATGAGCGCCAAGATAAAAGCAAAAGCAAACTGATCCAACAATATCCAACTGACAAAATCTATCCCATTCACCTCATGGTGCAGAAGCCTAAAGTGCGCAATTTAAATTGGACCATCATTAGCTATTTTACTACTGCTCATGTTAATAGTAATATTTAATTAATGAACAAATGCAGTGGTTTCAACCTTTTGGCCCTGTGGGCCAAATTAGAGGCACGGGCCTGGTCTGCAGGTCAGACTGGACCCCACCTGCAGGGATTGGGTCCCAAGGTCCTGTGCTGCCCCAACCTAGCCCCGTTTGCTAAAATTTGGCCCCCAGGGCCTTACACCACCTCTGTCCAACACATCAGGCCAAGGTCAGGCTCCAGAGCCCCATGCCGCCCCTGACTGGCTCCACCACCAGCATTAAGCCCTGTACTATGCTTCATGCCCAATCTAGTGTGCAGGACCATGGCCTCCAGGGGTCCCTATGAACCCATAGAGAGCCTTGCAGGCTAGAGGACATGGTGCCAGGAGCCAGATCTGGCCCAAGGGGGGGGAGGCAGAGGAAAAGAGGGGTTGAGCACCCCTGAATTAATGCACGGTCCCAAACAGTTCCTTGTAATTCCACATATCAAACCATTCAAATTTTTCCCTGAACAAATGCATGTTTGTTTTGTCAGCACAAAAACCTGACATATGAAAAGTGGAAAAGGTGGGGAAAGAATAAAATTGACTTTATATTAAAATATTAATATAGGCATCCTCTGTTAGATACACATTCTTACATATTTTTAATCTCACAGTAATATTTGCTTCTATACAAGACCTTATATTGCACTAACCACAGTAATATCTCAGTTCCTGCCAGTAAAATATTAAGTGATGTCTGTCATATGATTTATTCTCTCTTTTTCATTCCTCTGCTTTGTTTGGGTCAAGTTTCTTTTTTGTTGCTGTTGAATTTAAATGTGCACACTCCTACATATTTATATTAAAGAAGGCAAGGTCAAAGAAATGCACCTTGCACTTGAAGAAGAAACTTGTAAGTCTTATTTACAGTCCATAATTCCTTTGGGAATTCATGCCATACCCATTAACTGGCTTCTAAGAAAGCTTGTTTCTTGCACAGATAAGTTTTATCCTCATGGAAAAAAAAATCTATTGCATCAGAAGAGCAGAACTAATCATGGCTACCTTCATTTTGGAGCTGGTGGTGATCTTTTAGATATGCTGGTACCAAGCCATTGACATTTGAAGGTCAGGGGAACCTTTTTAAGTAGATCACCTTTGGCATTTAAAAGCAACCCAAGACCCAATGTGCACCGCCACCACCATCCCCCCCACCCAGCAGGTAACTCTGTGGGGTGGGAAGGCGGGTGCAGATCGAGGCAGAGGGAAAAAAAATTATTTGGGGGCACATCTCCCCGGCAGGTAAGTACCATCTGGCTGGGACCCCACTCAACTTACCCCTCGTCTGTCTCTGTCACAGCGTTCCCTCTAAGCTGTGTGGTGTATGCTTAGAGGGAACGCTGCTCTGCAGCACTGTCCCTCACCATAGGGGCCTCAATCTAGCCCCCGCCTCTTCCCACCCCCATGGACTGACCTGCTGGGCTGGGGCACGTGGACACTCAGCCCCCACCCCAGCCTTGGATCTACCCCAAGAGGCTCTAAGATTTAGTGCAAAAGGCTCGGAGATCTACTGGTTGGTGACCACTGATTTAGACTGACCTCCCTCTGTAACAGTGCTTATATTTCAACTAACTACCCCTGTATTACTTTTGGCAAGATATAAGACTTTGAACTACCCAAATTTTACTAAAACTAAATAAAGATATTATATTGCGGTTGTAGAGATTAGAGATGATGAAGGTATGGATAATTTATGTATATGTCATCTTCCTGAACGGGATTGTATTCCCTTGTCAATCAGAAATAAAAGAAAACATTACAAATTCCACTATCTGAGAAGTTCTCAGTGAGGAATTCAGACTTGCTGAATTTCAGACTGAATTGACCAATTGTGATGCATACCTTGAAACCAAAGGAGACCATACTATGGCAAACGTTTCAAAATGCTTTCCTCTGCTCAGCAGCATAACCTCTGTCCTGTTCAGATACTGCTTCAAACAGCTGTTGTTCATCCTTGGACTATCTTGATGCCATTAGCGGGGAAAGAAGATGTATATAGGGTGAAGGAGATATAGAACTATACATTGTCTGTACATTGCTGCTATTTGAGTCCATATTGCTTGCATGTTTACAGTGACTGCACTGACTACAGTGAAGGTGTTCAGCAGAACTGGAGAGGGATCTGTGTGTTCTATTACTATTCTTTAACAATGTTCCTCCAGGAAAGACTTAAAATATTTAAGTGCATTCACCTGGGCTCTTGCCAGTTCCTCAGTTGGGATGGTAAATTACCAATAGTGAGGTTATCAAGATATTGGTTTAAACATCAATTTCCAGAATTCTTACATAAATAACTATTGGCACTTTTCCTCAAAGATCATGACTTGATAGGATGGTATAAACATTCTTAAAGTAAAAGGAGTGAGCAAGTTAGGAGAATTAGATCCTATTCTAAAGAATCCTGTCTGCTATCTCTACACAAAATTTTTTCAGGTACAGGGTGAATTGTTGTATCCTACCTCTCCCAAGGGTGTATGTACCCTATCCACCTCTAGTATACAAGGGGCTACTCTGAATGCAGAAGATACATCACATGCCTCATCATGCTACACAGTGGGGTACTCATGTCATATAAAGGTGGATTTGTGACTAGACTACAATCGCTGTAGGTGCTGTATTGTCCTATCCTGCTGTTCCATGATACAGAGTTGGTGTATGAGAACCATTCCATATCCATGCTCTCAACGCAATCCCCATATAGAGGGTTTATCTGATGCAGAGTCCTGTGCCTCCGCAACCATGATTGAGTTCACCCATAGACTCCTGCTGCAAACTGGGGAGATGAAAAGCTGCTGAAAACTCATAAGAGATGAAAAGCTTGTAATCAAAATTCATTTGAAGTTCTATGACAATCAGAACTCAATGTCTTCTCTGATTTGAGGAGATGTCTGTGCTTGCTATGGTAAACAGCTCTGGGGAACTTAATTTAACATCCTGCATTGTTAGTGCTCTGCCTTTTAGAGAGGTAACTTCTAGTCTAGAATTAGTTTTAGGATTAATAGTTCAAGAGTCCACACACACACACACACACACACACACACACACACACACGCTATGTATTTTTAAATTCAGATTATTGAAGAACGACAAGGAAAATATTTGCTCACCAGTTTTATTTTTGAAGCGTCTACAATTTCCACAATAGTTAAAGTTTGTTCTTTCTCCTTCATGTTTTCTTTTTTTGTTAAACCTGCAAGCAATATCAGGGAGTGCTATGTTGAAGCGTATGTACCAGGGTGAACTTTGATTCTTCCTTGGACTTTAAGACTAATCCGGTATAGAATGTGATTGACAAAGCATTTTCATTGTTGTTATGCACTTTTCAAGTGACCAAGCTAAGCAAAGGATCTGTTAATATTTACTCTGGCCCTTTCTGCAGAATGGTTTTGAACTCTAGCAGTTGACAAAAATTGCTAGATGACACCAATGTTTACTGATTAAAAACAACCATACTATATGCAGAACAGGGCTGCCTATATTAGCTGTATTATATGCACCCCCAAATGACTATCTCCTTTTATTTCATGATGAAATAATCATCGTACTTATTAAGTAAAGTACTTTGAGGAATATCCTACCTGGATTTTTTTTGTATGGTTTCTGGGAATGGTAATTTTTGTAATCTGTCCAAATACCAAATGGTAGCTATCACTATTTGACAAATAATTAATACAAATACAAATTATTAATGCCATGATGAGAAACTGTGACCTCAAAGACCTTGCAATAGCAATAAGATTTTGCAGACAGATCGCATGGTGCTTTCATCAATAAATAGAGTCTCCATAGAATCAAATGCAGGGTTCAACAGATATAATGAGAAGTTTCTATCCACTGCAGTTAACAGAATGATAGAAATTAGAGTTAGAAAAGACCTATCAGGTCATCCAGTCCATACCGATACCACAGCAAGATTGCTCCCAACAGGACATTCTGACTGCTTGCAGATTGTAAATGTTCCAAGGCCTAGACTTGATTGAACTACTGGACAACTGAGAATTTGCTCAGTAAGGTATTTATCTGCTTACTGGGCTGAACAGCTAAACTATATCCTTCCTTCTAGTAGTGTCAGACCTCTGAAGAGTGCAGCTACCTTCCTCATTAGCAGGGTGAAGCAATTCCTGCAGGCCCCTGAAAAGGCGTTCCATTGCAACATGCTAACACAACTCTGCACGGCTTTATTCTGCTAAGCTGCAGGGATGGCTTCTTGTTTATTCTGGTGCCTCAGGAAGAATGCAAGAGATTTTTCAGGCTTCAGTTTCTTGATATTTCCTTCTATTTTCTGGAAAAACAACTGCCCTTTGAGACTCCCAGCCACTTTTTACTCTTTGTGACTAGTAGCGTGACTCTTCTATTTGCCTCCGTCATTCCCACCATTGCCTATTGGAACCTCAAAGACAGTATCATAAAAGCAATGTTTGCACCCTAGGCAAACTCTGCAAGAAAGTGGGGGGAGGGTGGCACAGTTCAGAGGGCCAGCAGTGCAAGTGTCAGTCAGCTAAAACTAAGGCAGCCCGATCAGCTGTGGCTATAAAGAAATGTTATGAAACTACAGCAGGACGATCAGTCCAAGCTCCTATTCAGTATACAAAGCCAAAGTTACCTCTCAGATCTAATATGGCACTGAAGTATGAGGTTATGCCACTAGGAATGATGTAGACATACCTCAGAACATGTTCCTTAGGGCTCTTCCTCCCTCAACTCCTGAATCTTTTCTGATATTAGAGATGGGAATGGATTCTATTTTAACTAATATTATTATTAGAAAGGCAGGATTTTGGTTTAAAATGCTGCCCCTTTTACAATCTCATCTGCTTAAATTATGCTACCTAGAAGATATTAATAATCCCCCTCCTCTCCCATCACCATGGTTAGCTTTTCTTTCCCATGTTTTTACACTATCTTTCTCCCCCTTAGAAAAGGTTCGGGTTTTCCAGAGGATACGAGATATTGCCAGGCAGAGTGATTTTGCAGTGGCTAGGGCTACTTGCATTGTCCCTTTATATACTCTTTGGAAATTAGATGAGTGGAGAAGGCGGGGGGGGGGGGGGGGGGGGGGGGGAAGAAAGGTATTTACAGTTGGATCTCAATAATAAATGGTGATCCTCTTTGACTAGACAGACTCAGGACTGAACAGATGCCCACAGCTGTTTTGGCTGGACATAGATTTTCCATTCCAAGGGCTAAAAGATGTTGCCCAGTCTGTCTAGGAGTTTTGGAAGATATTATCCACTATGTATTAGAATGTACTTTATATAATGACATAAAGAGAACCTATTTATTACCGCACTTGCAGAAATTGATACATTTCTCAAACAGAGAGAAATTAATCTGGCTTTTACAGTCAACAGATCCAAATGTAGTAAATTGTCTCACAATTTTCACTTACAAGGCTAAGGTGATTCAAGTTAAATATCCTTTATTACTGATATGAGCAATACATTCTAACATTAGACTTGATTTTCTTGTCTCAATTGTGGATCTATGTACAACATTATAGATTCATGTCTTGATTTACTACTATATTTATATTAGTCATGTTTTTATGTTGGTGGGCTCTATTTTTTGTATAATATTTGTAGTTTGGTTACTTTGTTCAAACTTATTTATATTATGGGTGTATGTGTTTTACGTCGTCTTTGGGAGCATGGCATTTAGCCAGAATCCTTAATAATAAATTGAATCAACTTGAATTAGTATATAAATGAATATGGACAGAATGTTAATTTAAGCAAGATCCCTAGTAACACGTTAATGGTTGTATGGAAATGGAATTGCAGTACCATAGGGTCATTCCATCTTGCAACATTAAGCCCATGTGTACCAGGCTGTCTTGAGCTTTCAAATGTATGCACTCTCCTATCACGCTCCAGCTGCTTTATAGGATTGGAAAGGTATTCTTTGTGGGTTTTGTTGCTCCTTACTCTACATCTCTATATGTATGCCTATGAAGGCTTTTGACCATGAGGCCTGAAAAACCTGCCAATCTGTAGGATCATGGCTTTTCTCTTATCTCAGGACTTCCTTTGTAGCTTTCCCCTGGAGAGCATAATTTGATGGTTTGCAGCTTCAGTTAACCGTATGTTCTAAAGAGATATTTTAATGAAAACAAGTATTGTTTCTATTTACCATGATAGAACATCATTCAATGTTTAAAGGTTTAGTAATTTAAAAGAGGTAGGCCCCAAAGTGTCTACTATCAGTATAAGTGACTAGGATCCAATAAACTAATTACGTTAAAATTGTAACTGATATCAAATTTTGCTTACAATTTTAATCAAAGAAACTCAGGCCTTTCCTGAGCTTCAAGCAAATTTCATAGACTTCTAAAAATAGCATTTCTATTTAATTATTTTTTTTTAATCTAATTTAGCCTAGAGCACAAACACCATGAGAGAGAGTACTCTTTCAATATATCAAACAAGAGCCAAAACAGGACTGATAGTCATTGGGCAAATTCATAATTAGAAAAAAATTGCCTAACAAAGAATGCAGTGCTTATGACAGCCTAGAATCTCTGAGGTGCTGTGAACTGCAAAATGTCCACAATCCACAATGGCTTCCATTGCAATTTAGAGCTCCCCAAGTTAGCACTGATGGAATAATTCACAGCATTCTGTGGTTTTAATCTGTTTTTCTGTGAATGAATAATTTTGGCAAATATCTGGTAGATTTATGAAAAGAACCTGTTTTCAAAGCTGTTTTGGTTAGCTTTGTTTATGTCCCCAGGACTGTTTCTGTTCCCTAACTGCATGTGCACAGTTCTTAAAAATCACATATACTAATTTAAGATGCACTCCTATCAATATTATATATATATATATATCTCTCTCTATATATATCTATATATATAGAGAGAGATATATATATATATATAATTCACTGTTTCTAGGAAACGTTCTTGCTAGTAAACTGACTAGAACACACATGCAAATGTACACTAAGACAAATCAATTAAAAATTACAAATGAATATACAAATATATAAAGACAATTTTTGCCATCTCTATTCAGCAATACAACTGATAAAAGATAGTTGCAATTTTTTTCCATTAAGAAAATAGTTCTCTCTCTTATTCTTCCTTGAGTTATTCTATTTAAATGTTTTTTACATGAGCACACCTGACTTCATAGTCTGGTAAATTTTGGCACTTGCATCGGATGTGGGAAAGCCAGGTTGAAGTAACTACCCTGTCTGATTCAACATAGATTTGACCCTGGGTCTCTCACAGCCCAAGGGAATACCCTAATTACCCGGCTGTTGGCTGTTCTATAGTTTCTTCACGACCAATTGTAAAAGGTCTCATTTTCCCTTTTGAAAAGAACAGAAATTTTGAAACTTGACATTTGGTTTCTTATCCAAATAATCAATTCAATAATTCTTTTAATGTAAGTTTTAGATATAACAGCATGAAGCAGATTATTAAAAAGCTGTTTATCATCAGTAGCTAGACACAGATCATCTCAGGTTTTGTAGTTACTTCTGATTAAAAGTATTGGCAAAATAGTGGTATTTCATCTGTCACTCTGTAATAAATATTGAAAATTATAAGCCCTTTTCATGGAACTCAGTGTTATTCTTTCCAATCTACAATGCGTTCCCTAGAGTCTTGAAAACATACACATGTATTAACAACACAAACTACCTTTCTTAACCTTAACAGTTAAGGTCACATTGTGGTATGTAATAAAAACCTGAAAAGCATGGAAATTAGGGATGTAAAAGGTTAAACGGTAATTATATTTATACTGTCTAACGTTTACTATTTACCTCCCAGCTCAGTGCTGCCTGCTGGCAGGGGAGTGGCTCTGGCAGGGGCTGCCTCGGAGGCAGTGCAGATCTGGGCTATAGCATCATGCAGCTGCTCCGAGGGAGGTAACTAGTGGTTACCTGAAGGAACAGAGCTGGGCAAAGTTGTGCAGCAGAGCTGTTGGGCTTAAATAAGAGTAAATGCAGTGGTGGGGCTGCCATTGGGTGCCTCAGGGGCAGGTTGCATGGAGCCCAGCACCCTCCCCCTACCATAGCACCCACAGGAGCTCCCACCTGCCATGACAGCTTCACTGCACCCAGGTGGTGCCTCTAGGCCTGCAAGTACCTGGAGCCCCAGGTGGTGCCCACCTCCTGCCTGCCTAACCCCCAGGCTGTAGCAGCTGCCACTCAGCAAGGACCCACAGTGGCTCTCCCAGCCCAAAGGCATGTGACAGATGGATTTGCCATGTAGGATTGCACCCACGAGATCCACCTGTGGTCTGAACGCCCTCTGTTAGGAGCCATGGCACCAAGGCAAGTCTTCAGCTGAGTGGGAGGAGTGCAGCACCAGCCCAGCTGCTGGCTGCATCCAGACAGGGAAGGGACTGTGTTGCTCCTTTAAAACACCCTTAAAGACAACTAGGCCTAACCTCAGTAAAACCCAGATAAGATGCTTTAGGGTAGCTATACCAGTTTTTAAGACTGTAAGAGAGGGGGAAAGCATTCCTGTTTTTACATCTCTGATTTTATTAATTCATGACTGTAATTAATTAATTAAGGGTAGATTTTGAACCTCTGAGTAATTATTCACATGAGCAGTTTCATCGAATTCACTGTACTGATTTAATGTGTCTACTTAAGTGGAGCATGCGCACATTCAACTAAGACAAATATTAGCTTATGAGTACACACAATGGACAGCAGTACAAATTCCCCATCCTTACTCCCCATTCACTAAGGAGAGATTAGAAACACAAATGCTCTGTAGATTAGATCCCATGAAGCAGGATCTTGGAATCATTATTGATGCCAAAATGAACATGGGCCGGCAGTGTGGGGGCGCAGTCAGGAAGGCCGACCGTACCTTGTCATGCATCCACAGATGCATCTCAAGCAGGTCCAAGGAGGTGATCTTCCCCATCTATATGCCAGTGGTCAGGCCGCAGTTGGAGTACTGCATCCAGTTCTAGACGCTGCACTTCAGGAGGGATGTGACAACTTGGAGCGGGTCCAGAGGAGGGCCACTCGCATGATCAGGGGCCAGCAGGGCAGGCCCTATGAGTAGAGGCTAAGGGACCTGAACCTGTTCAGCCTCCACAAGAGAAGGCTGAGGGGGGATCTAGTGGCCTGTTACAAACTAGTCAGAAGGGACCAGCAGGCACTGGGGGAGTCCCTGTTCCCCCCAAGCACTACCAAGAGTGACTAGAAATAACGGTCACAAGCTGGCAGAGGGTAGATTCAGACTAGACATTAGAAGGCACTATTCACTGTCAGGGCAGCTAGGATCTGGAACCAACTTCCAAACTAAGTGGTGCTGGCTCCTACCCTGGGGGTCTTTAAGAGGAGGTTAGACGAACACCTTGCTGGGGTCATTTGACCCCAGTACTTTTTCCTGCCATGGCGGGGGTCGGACTTGATGATCTGCTCAGGTCCCTTCCGACCCTACCAACTATGAAACTGAAACTATGAAGCAAAGATTTTTCTGAAAATATTAGTCTTATATTGTAGTAGGAAGGAAAATGAAGTTGAGGTCTAGCACAGTGTTGGAGTGAATATAATCCACAAAGAGAAAGAAACCAAAAATAATGCCAAAGAAGCACAAACTCAAAGTTTGTCTCTAAAAGTACTTCAGTAAATCCCAGCAGCCATAATGAAGTATAAGGAGCTATGTCCATAGTTATTTAGGCTAGGGACAGACATTACACATAAACTGGCTGAAATGATCAGAAACTGGTTTAAACCAGTAACAGAACAGATGTTCAATGCACATAAACCAGTTTGAAAATGGCTGAAACCGGTCTGAGATAAACCTGGTTGAATGTAGTATCAGACTTAATTAATTTGGCTCTGTGCCCGCCTCCGCTTGACCAGGCGCTCTCGGGCTGCTCTAGCCCGAGTGG
Organism: Alligator mississippiensis; assembly: GCF_030867095.1. Taxonomy (NCBI): domain Eukaryota; kingdom Metazoa; phylum Chordata; order Crocodylia; family Alligatoridae; genus Alligator; species Alligator mississippiensis. The sequence goes on along the minus strand of NC_081827.1, from coordinate 49,934,335 downwards.
CCATTCTCACTGGCCACGAGCTCACGAGAGGGCCCTGAGAGGTGCCTTGGGTGGTGACGGGAGGCCCCCTAACCTTGCCTGCCACGACTTTGAATGTAACCTCAGTGGTGGGGGGTCTCTGTTAATGCCGCCTCCCGGGGTCATCGCGCCTTCGGCGGGCACACACGGGGCTCCAACCTCCCCTACACCCCAGCCAATCGCCACCTGCTGCTGCTGATCTTCTAGTGGCCTTCCTCCGGCGGCCCCGCCGCTTTTCCGGTCCTGAATCTCCCAGTGGTCCTTATCCCAGGGATCCAAACTACCCAGGCTGAAAGCTGCCTAGGGGTCTCACCCCTCCTGGTTTCTCAGCTGCCCCTAGCCCGTATGGTCCCGAGGCCTCCACAACACTACAATCATGAGCTAGCCCCAAAAGAGAGCGAAATACTGAAACTAAATTCCAACTCCTATGTCACGCCTAGCCCAGGCTCTGACCCGGGTGCCTAAGCCCTGACCGATGAGCTCCCCCCTGGCTACCAGCCTGTCAGGAGGCTTAAGGCCACCGACTTCCCCGGGTGCCTATTCCCTGAGCTTGTGGCTCCCGCTCTCTGGGAGTCTTGTTCCTGGAATTCTCTCCCTCGCCGAGTCCACTGCCGGCTCCCCGCCGGCCTGCCTGTCACTTCTCTCGTGGGGTCCGCGCTCGATTGCCTCACTGGTTTCGCCACCCGCACTCCTGCTACGACCGTAGCCAGTTCCTCCTCCCATCGTGCTGCCGACGACGTCTTCTTTTTTGTGCGCGGCTCCTTTAAGAGCGCAGTCCTCGCTGCTGTAGCCACAGCTTTCTCTCCCAGCTCCTTTAACGCGGTGGCGCTCTCTGCCGCGGCTGGTGCTGCTATCACTGCCGCTCTCCCGGCAGCTGCTGCAGGTAGCGCCACTGCCTCGGCTGACCCCGTCGGGTTGGATACACGCGCCCTGCTGGCACGGGTCCCACTCTCAGGGTTCCCTGCGGGCTTCCCCCACCTCTCTCCTGGCCCCGCTTCCGGGGCCGCCTTTTATTTCTGCCGGGCGGCGTCTCCCGCCGGCGTCGCCCGGCCCAAGCTGGATATAAGCGCAGCTTACAAACCGCGCCGGCGGTCTCCCCGCGTGTTTGTCCCTGCTTGTTCCGGCCTCTGCGTGGGGTAAGTAAGTGGTTACTTCCCCCCCTGGTCCGGCCCCGGGGTTCCCTTCTAACCCCGGCGTCCCTGGGACACAACCCCCCCCTCAAGATGCCTTGGGGCGCTTCTTCAGACCCATTTCGGGTCGTACCCGTCAGGCTGGTCTGTCCATTTGGCTGGTCATCTCGGCTCCCGGTCTGGTCTTCCCCATCACACCTGGATAGGAAGTCCGCCACTGCATTATCCTTCTCCAGTCGGTGTACTATGCAAAACTTATAAGGTTGGAGTGCCAAGGCCCACCGTGTTATTCGGGCGTTATCGGTCTTGGCCGTGCTCAGCCACCTTAGCGGAGCATGATCCGTTACCAATTTGAATTCTCTGCCCATCAGGTAATACCTGAAGTGGTCTACCGCCCACCGTATGGCTAAGCATTCCCGTTCTATGGTGGAGTACCTTCTCTCCGCCGGCAGCAGCTTGCAACTGGCGTACACCACGGGCCTTTCACTGCCCCTGTCCTCCTGAGTTAAGACGGCCCCCAGCGCGGTCTCCGAGGCATCCGTCTGTAAAACGAAGGGTTTCCTGAAGTCAGGAGTGTGTATTACCATTTCCTCGCAGAGGGCTTGTTTCAGCTTTCTGAAACTCCGCGTCATCTCTTCCGTCCACCTGACTACCCCTGTTTTCCGCCCTCTGAGTGCCTCTGATAAAGGCGCAGACAATACTGAGAAGTGGGGTACAAACCGCCTATAATAATTGGTGAGCACCAGGAATGATCGAAGCTGGTGGCAGTTTTGCGGAGGCGTAAAACTGCGGATAATCTCCACTTTACCGGCTAACAGTCTGATCATGCCCCTGCCAACCAGAAACCCCAGGTATTTTGTTTCCTTCTGGGCCAGGGCACATTTTCGAGGGTTGGCTGTTAGCCCCGCCTGTCTCAATTCTGGATGGCTCGAAGGGCTCTTTTGTGCTGTACTCACGTCCGGGTATATATAATGATATCGTCTATATAGGCCGCGGCATACTTGGCATGTGGGGCCAGTATCCGATCCATCAGGCACTGAAACGTCGCGGCGGCACCATGTAACCCAAAGGGCATCCTGACAAACTCGTACAGCCCCCATGGGGTGCCAAATGCCGTCTTTGGCTGATCTTCTTTGGCCACCGGGATCTGCCAATACCCCTTTGCGAGGTCGAGGGTTGAGATATACTGGGCATCCCCTATTCTCTCAACCAGCTCTTCCACATGGGGCATCGGGAATGCGTCGAACGTTGCCAAGATATTCAATCGTCTATAGTCTACGCAAAGCCTCAATGACCCGTCAGGCTTACGCACTGGCACTAATGGACTCCTCCAGGGGCTTCTCAACAGCCGAATGACCCCTAACCTCATCATTGAGTCTACTTCTTTACAAATGGCTTCCAAGAGGTGGTGTGGGATGGGTCACCACCTTTCCCTTACTATTGCTCCGGGGGGGGGTCTTTATATCATGAAAGGTGTCCTGAACCCACCCGGGTTCCTCACGGAATACGTCCCAGAATTCCTCTGCCAAATTTTGGGCCTCTTGCCTTTGTATGGGGCCCACCTCCTCTCTGATCCAGACCAAGGGTCCCCCCTTGGTGGGCCTGGCTTCTCTCCCCAAACCCTGGGGTCCAAGGTCCTCGTTATCTGCTTCAGAAAAGGCCACCCACCCTTCGGGCTCCTTCCACTCTCGCAGGAGGTTCACGTGGTAGATTTGCTTTTCCCGATGGTGGCCGGGCCTATGGACCTCGTAATCTACCGGTCCAATTGGTCGGAGAATTTCGAATGGCTCCTGCCATTGGGTCAGGAGCTTACTGGTGGATGTTGGGAGCAACACCAGAACCCTTTGGCTGGGTTCAAATTCCCGTTCCCGAGTGCAGCTGTCATACCTCTCCTTCTGTCGGGCCTGGGCTTCCCTCATGTTTTCGTGAGCGAGGTCTTGGGCCACCTTAATCCTCTGCTGAAACTCTCTCTGGTATGTCTGCGGCTCTTGAGAGGAGCTTCCTTCCTGTTCCCAATCTTCTCTCAAGACCTGCAACAGGCCCCGTGGCCGGTGCCCTAACACCACTTCGAACGGCGAGAACTTCGTCGAGTCCTGAGGGGTGTCCCTTAGGGTAAACAATACTAGCGGGAGGAGGAGATCCCACTTTCGGGGGTCCCCCTGAATGCAGCGCCACAACACCTGTTTTATTGTCCCGTTAAGGCGCTCCACTAAGCTATTAGTCTGGGGGTGGTAGACTGAGGTGCGGAGTTGTTTTATTTGTAACGTTCGGCACACTGCTTTTAAGACTCCAGACATGAAATTCCTCCCCTGGTCTGTTAATATTTCATGCGGGATCCCCATCCTGGAGATCCATTTTACTAACTCCTCCGCAATATGCGGGGCAGTCACCGCTCGCAAGGGGATGGCCTCTGGGTACCGGGTGGCGTAATCCACGATCACCAATATATACTGGTGCCCTGAGCTACTACGGGGAAGAGGTCCGACGACATCTAGGGCTACCCGTGAGAATGGGGTGTCTATGACGGGCATAGGCTGGAGGGGTGCCCGTGCCGGATGCTCGGTTCTCGTCTTCTGGCACTCAGGGCAGGCTGCACACTGGCGGGCCACTTCCTCCCCCATCCTGGGCCAAAAGAACCACCAGCTTATCCTCGCAAGGGTCTTCTCCCGTCCAAGATGCCCTCCCGTGGGGCTCGCGCGTGCTAACCGCCAGATGGTTTGGCGGAATCGGGTGGGTACCACTAATTGGGAGCCTAAGGCCTCCCCCCGCCGCTCCCCTTGCACGCGGTAAAGGAGGTGGTTCCTTACCTCGAAGTAGGGAGGCCCTCCTGGCGGCGGTGCTGGGACGTCTTGGGGGCCCCGGGCGCGTTCCTGCAATTCCCGGATCTCTGGGTCCTCTGTCTGAGCCTCCCGAAACTGTAGACAGCTGGTGAAGTTGTTGAGATCTAGCTCGCTCGCCTCGTCCGCCGATTCCTCACCCTCCTGCGTTTCGCCCAGCCAACCTTCGCAGTCTTGGATCCTTCTACGGGCTACCTCGGTGTCCCTTACCCTGTCCAAGACATCGTACACGGGCGCCCAGTCTCGCCCTAATAACATCTCACACGCTAATCGCGGTATGACCCCTACTAGGAGTTCTCCTTGGTGTTCCATCACCCTGAGGCGAACCCACTGGCGCTCAACTAGTCGGGACTCCCCATGGAGACAAGCTATCCTCATGGGGCGGGCCCCCTGCCAGCCCTGTTGCCCTACCAGATCTGACCTCACCAGTGACTGGGCACACCCTGAATCCAGGGTCGTTTGCACAGGGCGACCCTCCACCCAGGCCTTCACGACTGGGCGACTCCAGGCTGCATTCTCTTCCCCGATCGCATAGCTACAGTCCATTGGTTCACCCAATTCTGGACCCCTCCATTTTTCGGTCAAGGTTCTCGACCTGTCGATAGGGATCCAGTGCTCCACCGCTTGGTTTGGGCATTCTCTAGAAAAATAGCCGTTACGCCCGCACCGGAAGCACACGGTTTCCCTGGTAGCCCCCTGACTCGGCGGCCTCCGGTGCTCTGGCTCTTTGGGGCTCCCCGGGGAGTACCCTGGGCTCCGTCTCTCTTGAAGATAGCTGGCCTCCGAGACCGTGAACGCCTCCGCCAGCTTTAGGGCTTCATCGCAGGTGCGTGGGGTGTGCTGCCGGACCCAACGTTGTGTCCGTTCTTCCAGGTCGTTTTGGAACTGTTCGAGCACAATTTCGTCTGCCAGGGCTTCTCGGTCCTGTCCGGCTGGGCTCACCCACTTATCTAGCAGGTCCCTCAATAGTTGTAATAACACTCTGGGTCGCCTCTCGTCAAACCCCTTTCTGGCCCGGAATAGGCGACAGTAGTGCTCCGGGTTTATTTCCAGCCTGTATAGGATGGCTTGCTTCGCTAGCTCGTAGTCCCAGGCATCCTCTCTTGAGAGGGCCCAATAAGCAGCCTGGGCCTTGCCGATGACTAGGGCTCCCAACTGGCTAGCCCAATAGCTCTGGTCAAGCCCCGTCATAAGGGCATGCCGCTCAAAGGCTTCGATGTAAGCTTCCGGGTCGTCATCTTTGGTCATTTTGGGCATCTTAAAGGAAGCTAGGCCATGTCGAAATCAATCTTGTTGCCTACCCATCATTTGTTGTTGGGAGTCCAGGATCTGAGCTAGAACCTGTAGGTTCTGCCCCAGGACATCGGCGGGGCCTGTAGCCGCGGGATGCATGTTGGCATATGGAGCCAAGTTGGGGTCCTCCATCTTCCTGGCCAACGCACCAGGTTGTGCCCGACTCCGCTCAACCAGGCGCTTTCGGGCTGCTCTGGCCCGAGTGGCCATTCTCACTGGCCACGAGCTCACGAGAGGGCCCCGGGAGGTGCCTCGGGTGGTGACGGGAGGCCCCCTAACCTCGCCGACCACGACTTTGAATGTAACCTCAGTGTTGGGGGTCTCCGTTAATGCCGCCTCCCGGGGTCGTCGCGCCTTCGGCGGGCACACACGGGGCTCTGACCTCCCCTACATCCCGGCCAATCACCACCTGCTGCTGCTGATCTTCTAGTGGCCTTCCTCCGGTGGCCCCGCCGCTTTTCCGGTCCTGAATCTCCTGGTGGTCCTTATCCCAGGGATCCAAACTACCCAGGCTGAAAGCTGCCTAGGGGTCTCACCCCTCCTGGTTTCTCGGCTGCCCCTAGCCCGTATGGTCCCGAGGCCTCCTCAACACTACAATCACGAGCTAGCCCCAAAAGAGAGCGAAATACTGAAACTAAATTCCAACTCCTATGTCATGCCTAGCCCAGGCTCTGACCTGGGTGCCTAAGCCCCGACCAACGAGCTCCCCCCTGGCTACCAACCTGTCAGGAGGCTTAAGGCCACCGACTTCCCCGGGTGCCTATTCCCTGAGCTTGTGGCTCCCTCTCTCTGGGAGTCTTGTTCCTGGCATTCTCTCCCTCGCCGAGTCCACTGCCGGCTCCCCGCCGGCCTGCCTGTCACTTCTCTCATGGGGTCCGCGCTCGATTGCCTCACCGGTTTCACCACCCTCACTCCTGCTACGACCATAGCCAGTTCCTCCTCCCATCGTGCTGCCGACGTCGTCTTCTTTTTCGTGTGCAGCTCCTTTAAGAGCGCAGTCCTCGCTGCTGTAGCCACAGCTTTCTCTCCCAGCTCCTTTAATGCAGCGGCTCTCTCTGCCACGGCTGGTGCTGCTATCACCGCCGCTCTCCCGGCAGCTGCTGCAGGTAGCGCCATTGCCTCGGCTGACCCCGTCGGGTCGGATACACGCGCCCTGCTGGCACGGGTCCCGCTCTCGGGGTTCCCTGTGGGCTTCCCCCGCCTCTCTCCTGGCCTCGCTTCCGGGGCCGCCTTTTATCTCTGCCGGGCGGCGTCTCCTGCCGGCGTCGCCCGGCCCCAGCTGGATATAAGCGCAGCTTACAAACCGCGCTGGCGGTCTCCCCGCGTGCTTGTCCCTACTTGTTCCGGCCTCTGCATGGGGTAAGTAGGTGGTTACTTCCCCCCTGGTCCGGCCCCGGGGTACCCTTCTAACCCTGGCGTCCCTGGGACAGGCTCAAACTGGTTTATTCAATGTCTGTCCCAGACCTCTTGCTGGTTTAAGTTAAACCAGACTCCCCCAGTATCCCAGCATGCTCTCTGGGCTGGGCAGGGCTCTCTGCTCCACAGCAGGGCTGGCCCTTCCCCTCTGCTCCCTGGCTGGAGCTCCAGCAGAGACTTGTGGGCACAGCAGGGTCTGCCCAACTTCCCCCTGCCCTACCTACCTCTCACTGCTCATGCAGGAACCTTCCCCCCCCCTTCTCCCACACCAGGGACCCTAGCGCCATGGATCCTAGGCATGTGGTATGCTAGCTAATGCAGACATGTGTGTGTCTCCAATTTCACTGGGACAGGCGGACAGAACAGTGACTGCTTAGGGCTGTTTGAAGCTAATCAACAGGTCAGCTAGTAAGAGTTTGAAGTAACAGAGAGAGGTTATTCTTTTGCTCATCGGGCGATAAACACTATCACCCCCCTGCTGGCTTTCTCGCTTGTCAGTTTGCTGCAGACAATATAAAGAAGCAGGGAGTGGGATTGAAAAGCGCTGCATCATCAACAAATACATGCACTGCACACACACCCTTGCCTCAGAGTGCTAGCAGGGGGCTGGCAACAGTCCTCCCACTTGAGCAGAGAGCAGGGAAAAGCCTGGGATGGTGCAGGCAGACTTCCCTAAGGAGAATGTCCTGCTAAGGCCTGGCCGCCCCCCACCCCCAGCTCAGCACAGTAGAAGGGAAGGGAAGGCTGCTCTAGTGCCCCCCAGCTTCTGACCTGAGCCACTGCAGGCATGTGTCTGAATTTCCTCAGTCCAGAGGGAATGTCTGTCTGGTTACAAACTGGCTCAGCCTAGCCAGGTTAGATTAACCTGCAAAGATTGAATCAATTCAGGCTCAGGCTTTTTGAACATCTGTCCCTAGCCTTAGAGCCTGGTTCTGATCTTACTCCAGTGCAATTTAGGAGCGATTACAATAAACTTTTGTAGAGATTCAAAGGATGGAAGGATTCACCACATGCTACACTTATACTATAACTGTGAACCTCCATCATGGAGGAGAAAGGCCGCTTAGTGTAGGAAACTAAAGGCCATGTTACAAAGTAATTTGAGTAGCTCCTGGAGCTCTTAACCCCTGGACTATCTCCACATTAACACCTAAAACTAGTTTATTAGCACCCATTAGGTAATTTAAAGCTATACCACTCCAGGACAGGATCATCTCTGATCTGCATTACCCAGCTCATGTTTCACTAAGGTGTAGCCATGCTAGGCTACACCTTATTGTAAAACACCCCACCTGCCCCCTTCCCTGCTGGCCTATATTGGGCCCACTGCCCTCCCAGGCACCCCAGATCCCCATTCACTGTCCTTTTGCCCCCCACTCCCCCCATTCCCCCTGCTACTAGTGCAGGCAACCACAGTCTCAGAGAAGCAGCCAAGGAAGGGTTAACCTGCCTACTGGTCCACTTCCAGTGCTACTGCTCTCTGGGCCACAAAAGCAGCAGTGGCAGCAGGCAGGCAGGTTAACCCTTTCCTGGCTGCCCCCTGTGACAGACAGAGCAGGCAGCCATAAGTAAGTAATTCCCTGGGGTGGTGGATTAGGATTCTTACCTTTCAATACTTCAGACCCCTACTGACCTGTAGCGTGACTGTTCCAAGCTTGAGCTAGCACTAACACCAATCAACATTTATGCAACTCACAACATAAGGTGTAACAAGGCCCTACAAAGCCTGCAATGTTAATCTTGACTTCCACGTCCGTGACCCTGAAGCTCCTTTCATAGTAGAACCAAAAATGTATTACATTTGAATTTTGACTTGGGGAAATCATATATTCCCCTGCTTTACAACACAAGCTCTGAAAAACTCAAAAAATTTGATCTCTGCAGCCTACCTAAGCAGGACCTTTGAAGGTGTTCAATGAAGGCGCTTGAACCACCTCCGATGGCAGGCTATTCCAGAGCTTGGGAGCTCGAACAGTAAAGAAATTCTTCCTTATGTCCAGCCTGAAACGGTCTTGCAGTAGTTTATAACTGTTCGACCTCATCATCCCTTGGGGTACTCTGGTGAACAAACGTTCCCCCAGATACTGGTGGTCACCCCTGATAAACTTATAGATGGCCATCAAATCACCCCTGAGCTTGTGCTTTTCCAGGCTAAAGAGCCCCATAGTTCTCAGCCTGTCATCTTAAGGTCTGTTTTCCTGACCTCTGATCATGCATGTAGCTCTTCTCTGGACTCTCTTAAGCTTCTCCACATCCCTTTGAACCGTGGTGCCCAAAACTGGACACAGTACTCCAGCTGCACCTCACCAAGGCCAAGTACAAGGGGAGAATGATGTCCTGGGATTTGCTTGAAAAGCATCTATGGATGCAAACCAGCATTTTGCTTGCTTTATTAGCCACAGCATTGCATTGAAGGCTCATGTTCATCTTGTGGTCAATGATGACCCCCAAGTCTCTTTCTTCCATAGTGCTAGCCAGCATAGCACTGCCGAGCCTATAAGGAGGCTGCAGGTTTTTCCTCCTAAGGTGGAGAACCTTGCATTTTTCAGTGTTAAACACCATCAGGTTCTCATCCACCCATTTGCTGAGCCTGTCCAGGTCAGCCTGGATCACCCTCCTGTCTTCAGGTGTGGATGCTTTGCCCCAGAGTTTGGTGTCATCAGCAAACTTGGTCAGTCCGCTTCTGATACCAATGTCCGCATCATTAATGAAGATGTTGAACAATATGGGTCCAAGGACAGAGTCTTGGGGGACCCCACTGGTCACAGGGCACCATGACGATTGACTTCCATCAACCACCACCCTCTGGGTTCAAGCATGGAGCCAATTTCCCAGCCAGCGGATCATGGTGGACCCAAGGCCACAGTTGGCCAGCTTCACCAAGAGGTGATCATGGGATACCAGTTCGAAGGCTTTTTTGAAGTCAAGATATATGACATCAATCTCGTCTCCCTTGTCCAGGTGATAGGTCACCTGGTCATAAAAGGAAATGAGATTGGTCAAGCAAGACCTACCCGCAACAAACCCATGTTGGCTGTCCCTCAGGATGTTGGTGTCAGCTAGTCCATTAAGGATAGCCAACTTTTCTAAGATCTTCCCCTAGATAGAGGTCAGGCTGATGGGCCTGTAGTTTGCCAGATCCACTTTCCTGTCTTTCTTGAAGATAGGCACCACATTGGCCTTCCTCCAGTCCTTCGGAACTTCAGAGCACCAGGAGTTCTCAAAGATCCGTGCCAGGGGCTGGGCTATGATGCTCGGTAACTCCTTGAGTAACCTGGGGTGTAGATTGTCAGGGCCAGCTGACTTGAAGGTATCCAGCCTCTCAAGGTGTTCCTTCATGAGGTCAGCATTGATGGAGGGCAGGGGATCACCCTCACCTGGACCTCCCTGTCCCATAGTGGGCATGGGCGTCCCATGGGACTGATGAAAGACCAACGCAAAGTACCCATTTAATAGGTTGGCTTTTTCCTGGGCGTCAGTTGTCAGATGTCCCATCTGGTTTAGCAGGGGTCCAAAGTTGCCTTTGCTTTTCCTCCAGCTCCCTACATATCTGAAAAAGGACTTTTTATTGTCCTTGATACTTGAAGCTAGTTGGAGTTCAGTTGCAGCCTTAGCTTTCCTGGTTTGCTCCCTGCAGGACCAAACCAGTGCAGAATATTCCACCTTGGAGGTGAATCCCATCCTCCATCCTTTGTAGGCCTTTCTTTTTAGCCTCAGGAGGTCTGCTAGATCCCTGGAGAGCCAGGGGGGGCTGCTGTGCCCTCTTGCTGCCTTTCCTCCGAGATGGAATAGAATTAGCTTGTGCATTGAGGTTCGCTTCCTTAAAGAGCAACCACTGTTCCTGAACTCCCCTCCCCCTAGATTCATGGTCTCTTAGGGCCTCACTGACAAGCCTCCTGAGCTTGTCAAAGTTGGCTTTCCTGAAGTCAAGGACTTCAATGTTGTTGACTGACTTGCCAGCTTTACAGTGGATGGTGAAGGTGATCAGCTCGTGGTCGCTGTCACCCAGCTTCCCATCAATCACTAGGTCGGTGATTAGGTCATCCCCAGTTGCCAGTACCAGGTCAAGCAGCATTTTACCTCTCATTGGCCCGTAGACTTCTTGGGTCAGGTAGAGGTCATCTATGTAGGAGAGGAAGCTTTGCAACTGCTTGGATTTTGCTGAGTGATCCTCCCACAAGATGTCTGGGTAGTTGAAGTCACCCATGACAACCATGGTCCTGAAGCATGTGGCCTCAGCCAGTTCCTGGGTGAACTCCTGGTCAAGCTCTTGACTTTGGGTGGGAGGTCTGTAGTAGACTCCTACCGTTGTGTCCCCTATGCCGTGTTCCCCATGGATTTTAACTCAGAGGGTCTCCAGTCATCCACCCTAGTTGCCAATATCAGCTTGCAAGGATGTGTAGCTTTCCTTGACATAGAGAGCTACACCCCTGCCCCTTTTATCTACTCGATCTCTCCAGTACAGGGTATAACTATCTATACACATGGTCCAGTCATGGGTGGAGTCCCACCAGGTCTCTGTTATCCCTATGATGTCATAATTATTTGTATTAAGCAGGAGGACGAGTTCCTCCTGCTTATTCCCCAAGCTCCTGGCATTTGTGTACAGGCAGGCAAGTGTCCCCTTGGGGGCTCTTGCCTTGCCCACGGATTGTACTAGGGCTGGGGCAGGGGTGGGCTCCCTTAAGTTCCTTGGTCTGCTGGCTTTGCAAGAGTTTCTCAGTGGGCCAGCAGTGGCAGTAGTCCCCAAATTCCCTGGTGGGCTTAGTTTAGAGGCCAGTGGAGCAGGTCAGCCAGTCTGGCTGAGAAGAGCCTCCTCCCCAGCTGAGAGAGGTGGAGGCCATCTCTTCCCAGCAGCTCGTTACCTCTCTCACCAATGAGCGGGCTGTGGTCATGGAAGCCAAAGCCTTCCTGATGACACCAGCACCACAGTCTTTGGTTAACTACCTGGATCCTCCTCTCCCTCTTCAGCCAATAGCCCGAGACTGGGAGGATCGAACAAAACACCACCTGTGCCCCCAGACCCTTTAGCCCCACTCCCAAATCCCTTTAGTGCTTCGTGACCCGGCTGGGAGTGCTCCGAGCCCTGTCATTGGTGCCCACATGAATAAGGAGCAGGGGATAGTGGTCTGTGGGCTGGAGGAGCTTAAGGATCTTTTCTGCAATGTCTCGGATGCGGGCCCCTGGGAAGCAGCAGACTTCCCAGGCTAAGGGGTCGGAGTGGCAGATTGCCCCCTCAGTCCCCCTCAGGATGGAGTCTCCCACACCAAACACTTTGCATTTTCTCTTGGAGAGAATGGGGGTGAGTCCATTGCATCACCCTAAAAGACATACCCTGTGCTGCTTTTTCAACTTCCCCGACTACCCCCACTTTAACTTCCCCAATACAAGCCAACACCTAAAGGCCATGATAGACATTACACATTACAACCCAATAATGTTTACAACCCGTAATATGATACACGTGGATGGGGTTATATCTCATTTAGGGGCATGATCACTGCATAATAACTAAAGCTCAATGGATGTAGTTTAGCTGAACCAAATGTAGTTGAACCAGGTTCTGCAACTGCTTTTGTAATGTCTGTCATGCAATGAATGATATTATTTGCCCCAGTGAGGTTCCAGTGGTGTCACAATAGGTTCAAGTGGAAGAAGATTCAGGCCTTTAGTGTTTTACAGATACAAAACAAGAGAGTAACTTACATCTTCTAGAAGAGAGCCATCAATACAATACACAGTGTGTGTCTACATGTGCATTTACTGCACAGCATGTGCAGAAAGTGGTGTTTAGAGTGGTGTCTACACGTGCAGGCATTAAAGTGCAGTAACACTGTGTGCATGTGTGGAGTAAGGCCTCTACACATACATTACTGCACAGTAACTAATCAGGCATAAATTTGATATCTGCATGATACAGGTTGCTGCGCATTAAATGTGCACATGTAGACACGCCCACAGAAGACAGAGCACAGGTCCCATTACTAAATATAAAGATTAATGAAGCTGTGATTATTATGGTTTACCATAGCTCATTTTTAAGAGAGCTTCCAAATCTTATCAAAAAGCCCACTTTTCATGAAACTTGTTGCTTTCTATCTGTCCATAACATTTGCCAGTTGAAAGGTCCCTCACATTGTTCTGTGATTGAGTCTTTGCTGAGCAGTTACTATTCTTGATGCCTATTGACAATATTCCCACTATAAAGGAGAAGGAAGTCAAGAAAGAATGCTCACACAAGAATCAAGCCTGAGATAGAGCTCTTAAAGAAAGTTTAAGCTGCTTGGCACTGGCAGCTATTATTATTTGGCAGCCAAATGTATAATGCTGCATTTCATGCCCTGGACAAATCTTGTCCAGCCTGCTTCTTCAAACTTGTAACCTATGTGAGGTTGCCATAGACCAGGGGTGGGCAAAATACGGCCCATGGGCCAAATCCAGCCCGCAAGGCCATTCTATCTGGCCTGCAAGGCCCCTAAATAATTTAGAGAAATAATATTAATCTGTCTTTGGTTCCTTCAAAAATATCAGGATCCAGGGCAAGTAGGACCCAAGGGAATCCCGGTGGGCTCCCGCAACAGCAGGGCCCGCCCCCACCCCCACCCCCCAGCAGGGGCTTCTGGCCTGGGACCATGTGGCTGCACTGGCACCAGAACCTCAGGTAGGGGGGTGGGGGAGGACTGCAGGCAGGAAAGAAGCCCGGGGAAAAAGCGGCCCCTTGTCCGCCCCATGGGTGGTGCTCCCTGCTGCAGCCACTCACAGCCCACACAGAGCTGTCCTGAGCAGGCACAGGCGGCCCCACACAGGCTGCAATCACAGGGCAGTGGCCATGGGGCAAGGCCACTTTTCCCGTGCTCAGCACCAGTTTGTAACCTGCCCCCGCTGCCAGCCTGGGCCCTGCACCAGCTCCGGACTTGCCCGTCAGGACAGCACCATGGCGGTAGCAGCTCCGTGCCCCCCCCCTCAACTTGCCACGCTGGGCAGTGTTTGCTGCTATTGCTGCTGCCCACCTGGAGCTCTCATGCTGGGCAGCCCAGAGGTGGTGTTGGCAAATACTGCCCGGTGTGGCAAGCAGGGGAGCCACAGCTGGTGCCACCATGTGCAGCCCTGATGGGTGAGCCCAGAGCCAGCGTAGGGCCCAGGCTGGCAGCAGGGGCAGGTTACAAGGTGGTGCTAAGCATGGAAAAAGTGGCCCCTCCTCTGCCCCATGGCCAGGGCCCCGCGCTATAGCTGCTCGCAGCCTGCATGGGGTTGCCTGTGCCTACTCAGGACAGCCCCACACAGGCTGCGAGCAGCTGCATCAGGGAGCGCCGGCCATGGGGGGGAGGAGGGGATGCTTTTCCCCATGCTCAGCACCAGCTCATTCCCTGCCAGGGAACAGGGGGTTGGGGCTACACGCTGCCCCTGGCCTGTACCGTGGGGCTGGAGGGCACTGGGAGTGACCGGGTGCATGGGGCCCACACTGGTGTCCCAGGGCTAGCACTGGTGGGGCCCAGAGCAGGGCAGCAGAAGTACAAGGTCCTGGCCAGCAGGGGCTCTATGAAGCTGGGCCAGCTCCCCCCTCTCCCTGCTGGTGCAGCCCAACCCAGCTCCACAGACCCTTGCCAGCCTGCACCCCACTCTGGGCTCCACCGGTGCTGGCCCTAAGGCACTGGTCCCAAGATGGTGACCAGGGGGTGGGGCACCTGTCAAGGGATGGGTCTACCCATGCAGCCTTCGACAGCTTGCCAAAAATGAGTAAGCGGCCCTCCACCCAAAATAATTGCCCACCCCTGCCATAGACTATGCTTGACACTTTGGGAAACATCACAGGGTAACAGTGTTTTAGTATTATTAACATATTCTATTATTGTATCACTAATACAATAATCCATTTTTCTAAGCTATTATTATCCTAGTGGTATGTGTCATACAAAAGGCTTCATTTTCATCTCAGCACTTAGAATTTATTCAATATTAGTTCTGTTTATCCAGATACAAAAGGTCAGCACAAGGCCATCTGCAATAAAGCTTACTTCACCACTTCATTCAGAATAACACAGGGAAAAAAAACTACATGTGTTCAAGGCAGCTCCGAACTTATGCACTACAACAGGTCTTTAACTTGGCATCAAAAAGGCTTTCATTATTCTTATGATTCTTCAAACCTCTGAATTGATGGACTGAAGCTATTATTACATCCCATAGTAAACTATAGAGTGATTGGGCTGGAACCCTGGATCCTATGGCTGGCCACATATAGGAAGTATAGATTTCACCCCCTGGCTCATCTGGCATATCCAGGTACAAAAAAAAAGTAACTCAAGAAAATGGAAAGAAAATCTGACCTGTTGACAATACAGTTTATTTCCCCCTCAGAGTGTATCTTTCCATTGCAATTCTATATTAGTAGCAGTAGGACCAAAATAAAAAAAAAAAAATACTTACAGTTCTTTGCATTAGTAGGGGAGCTTCGGAGCAACCTATCCCTTCATCATTAAAACTTGATTCCATATTGATTATGTCATCAATAACCTCCTCCATCTAATAAACAATAGTGTAAAAGTAATGATTACAAACGAGCCATATTTTTGGATTAAGAAACAACAGAGAATATAATCCTGACCAGTATCATAACAATAAAACTATTAAAAGCAAAGATCACACTCTTTTACAGCAAACAAACTCTTCTAGCTGAGCTGTGCATTCATATTTCTTACTTCCTCTGAATAAAACAAGTGTTTGTGGTTCATTGTTACTTTTTCCCCCCCTGAGTATCAACAGTCCTCAACCCAATCCTTTTTTGACCCACACCAAGATCAGATGTCAGGAGCCTGTGGGCAACTAATAACCAGCATCCCCAACCCCTACTCAAGTGTCATATCCGTAACACATTTCTCTGCTGATCCAGGAAGGCTGCAAGGACTCTGTGGTTATTCAAGAGTCTGAGTCACTCATGCCACAGCGTTTCACACCACGGCCAAAATTCAGCAGGCCAATTTACATGACGAGTTTTGAAACATTTATATACAATAGATACTAATCCAAGCTTCTCATCTCCCTCTCTTTTTTTTTAAATCAGAGCACGGAAAAAGCATGTGAAATTGAGGGAGGAAAATCCCTTTTTCAAATGTCAGTAGAGGTTCAGCTTAGTTTCAGTTTGGGTTTGGTTTAAGTTTGAGACAGTTTTGATTGGTTCACAAAACTCTGGTTGTCTCTACAAAGCAGCCAACTCGAAACACTTCTAATGCTGTTGTCTGTACATTAGATTTGCTCAACTGATGAAGGCTTGCATGTGGGCCTCTATACCCCTGAGAAGGTTTTAAAAGAAAAATGGTGGAGCAGCTGCATTGAGTGCCTGGATTCCTGCTGTATGGAATAGGACTTCATGCTGCTACTGCCAAGACAATCAAGAAATAGTTGTGCACTTCTGGTAGCTGTGTTCAATTGCTATGTGCCAGTTGTCAATGACATCTGTGGGGGAGGAAAAATACGCTAGACCCACAAGCTGGTTACAAGTGAAGGTATCGGATTTAAATTTCCCAGCCTCTCCACATACTTGCTGCACGACTATTCAAGTCATATACATTTTTTACCCTGTGATACTTCTCTATTCATAAGAACTATTTTATTCCACTTAAAGTCCTTCAGATGACAAAGAATCTCACTTTATAACAGAATATGAATTTTCCTTCTTGCTAGTATGCAACAGCTCTTGAAATCTATTGAAAGACCAAATAGACTAAAGATCAACAATCTACATCTTGTCTGCAACATATACAGGCCAGATCCTCAGCCAAGTGGCGATCTACACCAATCTACACCAGCTGTAGAACTGGCTCAGATGCAAATATACCAGTAAACTGAAAAATTAATGAGCGCTTGTTACATTTACACCTTAGACTACTTTGGCATTTAATTTTATTATATATTTGGACTGATATTTTTAGAGAGAAATAACTTTGGAAAAGAGTTTGCCCCTCAAAGCAAATATGCAGAACATTCATGACAATATTTTACTTTCAACTTTTATATTTTTCAGGTGTTTTTTGTATACACATGTTCTAAATATTGTAGTACTTTAAGGGTCTGTTCCTGCAAAATGTTATGTACACTGACATGCTTATTGATTGCCATGGAACTGTCTTTTTAAGACAAGAGCACTCAGGCGAATGAATGTACAAAATAAGATCCTAGAAAAAGAAACACTGAAGCAGTTCCACAAAAACTGGCATCTACATTCAGTTTTTACTCATAAGTAATACAGGTTGTGCCGAATAACATTTTCCCCTCTCAAATAAGCAACCGCTATTTCCCCCTGCTTTCCTTCAAAGTTGGCTATATCTTAGATCTACATGCCATACCGCATTCTCACGTTCTTCTCCAAGAGGCAATAACTTGGAAACTGGACTTTCCGGAGCGCCAATATCACTGACAGGAGGCATGTGTCCATTTCTTAGTACAGGCGCAACTCCTGCAGGCTGGGCTGTATGCGAATGGGACAGCGAGAGTGTCTGGCTGGAAAGTTTTGTATCAAGCATCAGGTACTGTTTCACTTGATGTCTCTGGCTCTGCTGTATGTGATATCTAGATTGATTTTCCAAGTGTGTTTGCACCTACAAAGAAAAAGAAAAAAAAAAACCTGTTGAAGTCTGTATTTATCAGTATGATTTTTTATCTATAAAGGCAGCTGAAGAACAGCTGAAGAACTGACATTTATGCCAGACATTTATAACTATTATAAATCTCTAACTTTTTTCAGACTTCATTCCCTTTAGACAAATTAACTATTTTACATTTTCCTCCAAAATAGCTATATTTTGTTAAACAACTATTTGGAAAAATTCAATCAGTATGCATACTCTTGAGGCTACATTGCAATTATATCACATCTCTTTTCTTTTTCAAGCTGATGATTGGTCTATAATTAAAAATATTGACTATCCCTCCATAAAATGGTAACAAATGTATGCTAAACTAAACATCACACCATACATATTGTTTTGTGTCTATCACAGCAAACAAATGTATAAACCAAAATGTCGGACAGAGTAACTAAACAGCCAGAGATATTCATTGAATCTGATAACATTGGCTCACCTTATAGTAAGAGCAGTCTGGTAAATGAGGCATTTTTGCAAAAAGAAAAGGCAAGGCAGTGGATGGGTGCTCACTATTCCCAAACTGTACAGTCCTTTAGAGTCTGCTTGAAGAATGACATTTTTTTAAGACAGCAGGACTTAATTTATAAAGTGGTCATGCCAAAAGACCTAATTGAGTAAGACTTGGGCCATCCTTTGATTGCACAGATTGACAGTTACTACTTCAAAAGACTCCCATTTCAGATCAGTGTCACATTCCTATAATTTAACCACCACAGCAGTACTGCATACACAAACTATACTGTCATCTCAGCCCTGTGGCTTTTTTTCCATGCTATGGTATGACTAGTCACAAATTTCTTGTAATAAATTTTCCTGAAACAGCTTTTGTATAAGCATGTTTCATTTTAGTCAGTAATGGTAAAGCTTGGTTTGCAGCCATTATATTTCCTCTATTTTCTTCATTCCACTTAAACTGATTTTTAATTCCCCTAGCATGTATAAGCAGAGATGAATAGCCCATATAAAAATGTATTGGACTTAAATTAGCTACATTTTGCTACAATATTGCACTACTTATATTATTTTATTAGTGTTAAACTGGTCCATTTAGAATTATTCTAATTACAGTTACATAAACTAATACCTAGGCATAACAAAAGATTTAAATCTGTAATGAACATACAGACACACAGACACACTACTAATTATACTGATATAAGTTTTCAAGTTAAGTACAATTTTATTAAAAATAATGATATGAAAATAGAGGCTGCTTACAGACATAACGCCTCCTCCCGCAAAAAATGGCGCTTTACTTTAAACTCAGTGTGCCCCCATGCTGAACCCAGCACATGCCTAGAAGAGACATCGTGTTAACTGGATCCAGCTCACCCAATGTCTGTATAGGTTAGGCATTTTAGTGGGGCTTTTTTGATGCTTTTATCTAATAGCCAATTGAAACAACATTAGATAAAAACGCCAGAAAGCCCTGCTAATGCACCCAACCTATACAGATGCTGCAGAGCTAGGTCAAGCTAATGTGCTGCTGTTTCTGGTAAAGTGTTGGGGGGGGGGGGGGTTTCATATCTGTCAGCAGCCTAAGTGCATGTCTTAGAGGTCTCTATAGTTTTAAGTTAGGGATACTTTAAACTCTTATATGATTTCTGAAAAGTCAACATATTTGGGATTAACTTCAGACAAGAAATATTATTTAGGTCTTGCTTGGAATATTCACAGAAGTTCAAAGTTGGAAGGGACCTTGTAAGATTGAGTCCAGCCCTCCTGCTCTGGACAGGAAAAACTGCTGGGGTCAAATAACCCCAGCAAGTTGTGCGTCCAGTCTCCTTTTGAAGATCTCCATTCATGTTAGTTGAGGCAAGGATGTATTTTGCTATTTATTTAGGCCTCAATTTGTCAAAATACTTAAATACATGTTTAAGTCTATCCCTCTTCAAAGTACTTATGTATATATTTAAGTTCCTTCAGAGCCAATGGAACTTCAGCACATGCCAAACTTTGAAAACGGCTTTAAGTGTTTTTGTCAATTAGGATTTCAGGTTAAAATCCATTCCATGCTTCTTAAACATAGATATATGGGGTCTCTCCAAGTAGTGTGCTGCATAGTAAGCGAGATAAAATCCACCTAAGCACAGAGCCAAGGGTCCACAGTGGCTGATCACTTTTCTTCACACTGCTATTCCGCAAGTAGCCATATTTTTCCCATGTTAACTGTGCAAAGTTCTAGCACTACAGAATTCACATAAAAGCAAAACCTATCCTGACCTTCACCCCGCCTAGGCTAGTGCAGAAATGCTACCTGTATTGTATAGTAACTTCCATTAGCTCTGTCAGTGGAACCCCTAAAGGACTCCTTTACATAGAATCATAGAAAAAGAATCACAGAATAATAGAAAAGTAGGGCTGAAAGGGGCATCCAGAGACAAACTAAAGAGAGTTTTAAACTGGTCTCCATACCACACTTAAATGAAGGTGATGACCTCTTAATCTCGCATACAGCAATATTAGCTCAACATTCTTGAATGGAACATTCAAATGTATTACTAGATATTAAAAAAATACATGGAAATTATAGGGAATTTATAGTTCATTAGATAATCAATATGTGCCATCCTTCAAAGTTCTCTGTCAAACTGCAGGAAATTTAATCATTAAGTAGATATTATTCCAAGGAACTTGACTGGGAGAATGATAGCTCTCTTTTGTCTTACTATGAATTTTGTGGTCATCAGTGCCAGGGAAAACTAGAACTCCTGTGGAGTCTGATTACCTAAAGAAACACCACTTCCTATATTGTGCCATTCCCCTGCATGGTTTTCATGAATGAAAATCAAGTAAGCATTGACTAATGGTCAGTCAGAAATCAAGCTTGTTATAAGTGTTTTTCTTACACCATTTTCTCTTGGCATGTATAAAGATCCTGACAATGTTGTTGTGGAATTACAGACAAAGGAAAAGAATGCAAAGCTCCTCTGTTAAAGGATGCAGACATTTCTAGAGCTATAGTTTTTCAGACCTTTCCATGGTCTCCAACATATGAGTTACAAAAGCCATTACTGTTGGAACAAAAGTAGATCTGTTTGAGTTGAATGGATCCGTGCAAGTTTTGGGAAACATGCTCCCAATTACTGTATTTCCATTAACAATTGAGCTAAAGGAACCTGTAGACCACTGACACATTTGAGGTCACCCCATTTGTTTAGGTTCAATGGGGGATTTAGATTTCCAAAATTTGACTAAGATACATAAAATATAAAAGAAAAAGCTATGTTAGAAAAAAATGAAGGTTGTAAAGTCAAATGCTTAAAACATTAGAAATGACAGAATTGCCTCCCTATACAAAACATTTAAAGTAGGAGTGAAAATTCAAAGCATTATTAATAAGTTTATGAGTTTGAAAGTGAAGTATGAATTAGTCACAATATGATTGGAAAATAAGTTAATTCTCCACTGGCATACCAGACAATTCACATTATCTTGTGTCAGTAATATTACGGTCATTTTAGGCTTGCAGTAGCTAATAGAAATCCTTCTTTTTAGTATTTGTAACTTTGGCAACAATTTAACATTTTATTTTGAGTTCATATTAGCAATTATTTTTGTACAAGTTGAGAACAAAAGCCTCATCATGTATGCTCAACTGGAGAAATTCACACATGCTGGTTAAAGCACTGGCACTGAAACACTCAGTCCATTGGATTAGAGGACTAAACAATAAAGTAAGTATCCTTATGTTCTGCCATTATCCCCAAAGACAACTCCTGCTTTAGAACCAAGTTCAAAATGAATTCTTACATACATGAGTAGTCCCTTTAATTGATTTGGGCTATTGAATTCAGTAGGATTATTCATGTGCATAAAATTATTCACTTTTAAATATTAGCAGAATTTGGGTCTATCTGTTTAGATCAGTGGTTCTCAACCTTTTTAGATTAAAAGTACCCCTCGGAAAATGCCAGCTCTTAGCTTTCACTCATATTTTGCCTATAGAAAAAAAACTGACTATAGCAATTCTGTTGCAAAGAACTCAAAAAATCACAACAGGTCAGATTGTGTTGAGCACTATGGATTCATATTTGAAATCTCTGACTACATCCTAAGAATCATGTGTAGGTGTTTGCACACCTAAAAGTGATTACATTGCATGGCACCCTTAAAAGGATCTCATAGCATGCAAAGGTGCCACAGCACCCTTGTTCAGAATCATTGGTTTACAGTATATAAATGTATTATTTTTTCACTTTTAAAAAAATAATTATGAAAAAGAAATGTAAATGATTTAATTGTGAAGAATAAATTTTTCAAAGCACCTTAATTATTTTAGGGGCTAAATAAGGACATATTGATACAAAAATCCAAAAACCCAAAATTTAAGTGCAACTGACATCTGCAAAAGTCCATTCTACTGCTGCCTTCCCCTGTTGGTACTGAGTTTCTGCTGCCGACGAATCCTCCAGTGGGAAAACACAAAACTGCCTTGGTCCTGTATGGAACTCTAGCTCATACCTAAGTTCCTGTGAGGTTCTCAAACAATATTGACCGAGCTATTATAACTGTGTGGATAAATCCAGTTGTTGTTATCAGAGCAAATCCACCTGATTCAGAACCTTACAAAAAACAGAGCGGGTCTGTCTAGCAATCCAACTAGGTATCAGCTGGGTATTTGGGCTGTGCGAAGCTTCAGTAGCCAATTCAATTTGGAGGAGATTTGACCCAATTCAGAGACCGAAATCTCCGAATCTGAATTGAATCGAGAGATCAAGTAAAAGCTCTGAATTGATTTCAAGTATCCGAATAGAGTCGGAAAAAGTTTTGGAAAAGATTTTGCCAATTCAGAGATTCGGCCATAGACTAAACAGGCAGATGACAGTTGTCTCCAGCGAGGAAGTCTGTTGGGGTTGGGGGAGGAGAGAGGGATTGGGGCTGGGACAAGCTGCCCAGTCAGGGTGGGAGGTGCATTACTCAGGGAGGGGAGTTGGGGGGGCACAGGATGCAGGTGCAGCAGTGCTGGGAGTGGGGACTCTGCCCTGCTGCCGATTGCCCAGCCAGGGTGGGGAGCGGGATGTGGGCATAGCTTGTTCCAGGTGGAAGAGGGCAAGGGGCAGCAGGGCATAGACCCTGCTCCCAGCGCTGCTGTACCCACATCCTGCGCACCCCCCTGCCGGCTGGCAAGTGGCAGCAGGGAAGAGCCCCCGCTCCCAGTGCTGATGTGGGCACAGCAGCACTGGGAGTGGGGGCTATACCCTGCCACCACCCAGAGTGAGCCGCACCTGCGTTGTGCGCCCCCCCCCCCCCGCCACCACCTGGGCAAGTGACAGCAGTGCATAGCCCCCACAGCTCCCCCTACCAGGGCAGAAGCAGGCACAGACACAGGAGTTGCGAGAGAAGCCCCCATGACTGCTCTGCTTGGCCCCATCCCCCACCCAGCCCAGCTTCTTGGCACTTAAAAAAAAAAAAAAAGGAAAAGCCGCCCTGCACTCACCAGCCCCTGCAGTGGCAATTGGGGGCCTCCGAGGCTCATGATAGAGCCTTCCTGTGTATTGCAAGGCAGCGGGAATCGCCCTGCCCTGCTTGGCACTCACATGGCATCTGCCCCATGGTGCAGGTGCAGAGCAGCTCAGCAGGGCACTGTGCACTGTCTGGGAGCTGAGGCAGCTCCACATGTCAACCAGAGCCTGGCACCTCTCAGCCACAGCAGTCCCAGCTCCCAGACAGCATGCAGTACCCTGCTAAGCCACACTGCACCTATACCGTGGGGTAGATGCCGCTCCTGCCTCTCCCCAGCCAATCCAAATCACTGAATGTCTCCGAATCAGTGCTGAACCTTCTGAAGCTGATTCAGCTAAATCAATTCAGGAAAGTGACCCGTATCCCTGAATCGAATCACTATCCTGCAAATTGACTGAATCCGAATCAAATACTTCCCTATTCGCACAGGCCTACTGAGTATTCTAGCATCATTCTGCCTCAATATCTCCAGATTTTCCATGTCTGACTTCATGGGAGTAAGGACATGCAAGGTGACTCTCCTACATGCCAGAAAAGTACCCTGACCACTTGAGACCGTCTCCCCAATCTGGTCCAAGGAATATTTAATTATTTATACAAAATGGAGAGGAGAGATTGAGGCTCACTTAAGAACTGTTTAGAACAGTGGTGCTCCATGTTCTGGCACCACTTCTGGCCACGTTGCCCAAGTGAGTGGCATGGAGCTGAGGAATAAAGCATAAATTCTATTAGGGAACATTTATATACCCCATCCCTTTTCACATTCTTTTAGATTTCGTAGTCCTGAATATATATCAGTGGTGAATTACTTCCCTTGACCTACTGGCAACACACCTACCAATGCAGACCAGAATGCCGTTAGCCTTTTTGGCAACAAGGACACACTGGTGGCTCATATCCATCTTATTGTCCACAGGTCCTTTTCTGCAGAGCTGCTGCCCAGCCAGTCAGCCCCCAGCATGTACTGGTGCATGGGATTCTTCTGTCCTAGGTGCAGGAATTTGCACTTGTCCTTGTTGAACTTCATGAGATTTCTTTTGGCCCAATCCTCCAATTTGTCTAGGTCACTGAATCCTAGCCCTACCCTCCAGCTTACCTACTACCCCAACCCCCAGGCCTCAATTCATGAGTCCTGAATCCTGGAGGCATCAAATCCCAATGTAAATCCAAATCGAAACTGTAGGATTCAAGCCAAATGAAATACAGCATCCAGATACTCTACACATTGGAAAAGGTGTCTAAATTCAAGTCTGAACAGAGTCAAAATGCTCCTAATCCTATTTATTTCTAATTTTTATCCCAGTAACCGTTATGAGTACTAGTCAGTTATGAGTACAAACTTAACTGTCTTCAGGAGTTGTGCATAAATAACCAAAACTCTTCATTTTTTCTTTCTAATTTGAGCAGAGATCTTGATGCTGTTGTAAATCTGTGGTAAAGTTGTGCAATATTTTTCCCCAGAGGAACTTTAAATTCAGCCTAATTTTACTTTCATTTTTAATGTCTTGCACAATGTCACAATTAGGACTTCTTTTTTTTTTTTTTTAATCCACAGGTTTATTTCTGTTTGCTGATGGTATTTTTCAGTCGAAAAACCATTTCTATGTTTACAGGCATAAGAGAAAGCACGTATTTGCTAGATGTGGTCAAGTCATGAGCAATAATTTCAAATACCCCAATAAATAACAATGTTTATGTGCCAGTATTCAGGAAAGGGCAAGCAGGATGAAGAGCATACTTATTAGCTGGTTGAACGGACATCAATCTTGGGCAAAAATGATGGAAAAGTTAAATTCAATTAATAAATAATGAAAGGTTAAGAATATAAATAAATGCCAGTCTACACAGTGTTATGGAAAATAGGTCTTGTCAAACAAATCAAATTATACTCTTTAATAAGACTACAATTTTGGTTCATATGTTTCATAGACATTTAGGCTGGAAGAGATCCCAGAGTATCATCAAGTCCAGCCCCCTGCCCCAGGGGCAGGAAGTCAGCAGGAATCATAGGATCCCAGCAAGATAAGCATCCAAATGCATCTTGAAGGCGTTCAAAGTAGGTTCTTGAACTGCCTCTGGCAGCAGTCTATTCCAAACCTTGGGGGCTCGGACAGTGAAGAAGTTCTTTCTTATGTCCAACCTGAATCGGTCACAGTGGAGTTTGTGACCGTTCAATCTTGTCATCCCTTTGGGTGCTCTGGTGAACAGACATTCCCCCAGATCCTGATAAGCACCCATGATAAATTTATAGGTGGCCACCAGATCACCCCTGAGCCTGCGCTTTTCCAGGCTGAAGAGTCCCATGGCTCTCAGCTTCTCATCGTAAGGCCTGTTTTCCTGACCTCTGATCATGCACGTGGCTCTCCTCTGCACCCTCTGCATCCTCTCAAGCTTCTCCACATCCTTTTTGAATTGTGGAGCCCAAAACTGGATGCAGTACTCCAGCTGCAGCCTCACCAAGGCAGAGTACAACTGGAGAATGACGTCCTGGGATTTGCTTGAGAAGCATCTATGGATGCAAGCCAGCGTTTTGCTTGCTTTACTAGCTGTAGCATCACACTGAAGGCTCATGTTCATCTTGTGGTCAATCATGACCCCCAAGTCCCTTTCATTTGTACTGCTAACCAGCAGAGCACTACCAAGCCTAAAAGCATGCTGCAGGTTTTTCCTCCCAAGGTGGAGAACCTTGCATTTTTTGGTGTTGAACACCATCAGGTTCTCATCCGCCCATTTCATGACCCTGTCAAGATCATGTTATCTGTTGATAAAGTTAACTATGTAGCTATAAGATACCTAGATATTTAAGTTAACCCAATGGTTTACCCCTAAAGGTCATTGGGTGTGGTCAATTCACACCGGTTTCTGTAGCTAACGTCACACAAAGGAATGATGCAGTTAACATCACATCCAGCTGCCTCTGACACTCCAGCATGAATGACTGGGCACCATTTACAGCTGGATCAAGTGGAGAGTCATCATTAACATGAATCTAGAGGAAGGCTTGAACTTGCCTAAAGTGCTCTGCCTGCATGCCCCTATCTAACTTAGCCTTATGTAACATTTTACTTAAAAATGTCACTAGACCAGTAAAGCACACATTAATTACATTATGAACTAATACCTAACAGATCTAAAAAACAATTTTCAATGAGAAATCAAACGGAGTCCTACGCTATTTAGTGTTAAACTCAGTATTGACAAGCCATTAAGCATAAGCATCTAGTATGATGCAGCAAAAAGGGCTATGATCTTTGAATTCATAAACAAGGACATAATGAGTTGAGTAGGGTATGTTAATTTTACTTCTGAATACAGCACAGCTGAGAAAAATACAGCACACTAGGCACTTATACACATGCAATTACAGCACGTCAGAGCAGACTCAATTAATCAAGTCTGCTGGAGAGGCAATTACTATGCTCCAGCAGACTCCCACACCACATATAATCAGCATCCCCACACTGAAAAATAGCCATGGGGACACTTTAACTAAAGCTTATTGAATGAGCTTTAGTTAAAGCATTCCTGTGGCCATATTTTCAGTGCAGGGATGCTGATTCTCATGACAGTCTGGGAGCTTCCCGAAGCACGTGTATAAAACTCCCACACTTCTGATGTCCATACTTTAAGAAGGCTGATGCAAAATTGGAGTGAAAAAAAGAGGCAAAAATAATTTTGGGACTAGAGAAAATGCCTTATAGTGAGAAACGTAATTATCTCAATTATGTTTAACTTAGCAAGAAAAAGATTGAGACATGATGATTATAATGCATAAGCATCTCCCTGGGGAAAATACTAGGTATGAAAGCACTCTTTAATTCATCAGAAAAGAGACATAGGAAGAACCACTACTCAGAAGTTGAAACCAGACAAATCAACATTAAACAGTAAACAACACTGAAACAAATTACCAGGGAAAAAGGCCCATTTCTGGTTGTCATATTCAAATCAAGAGTGCACAGCTTTAGCCAAATTCAAATTATGCTTTTGTCAAGCACATACCATTGTGCTTCACACAGGGATAGCTGGGTGAAACATAACGGTGTGTGATACACAGGAAATCAGACAAAATGATTTTACAACCTTTCCTTTGAGGAAAACTAATTTTGAATTTTCAGCAAATTAATATTAGGACTAGAACGCTCCAATACAAAATCACAGGGGCTGCATCAACATGATGATGGCAACCAACTGTGCAGAACAGCTTTTAACTGATGCTGATTACACAATAGCATCTCATCACACTCCTATCACGTGATGCTACTGCATGTTCAGTGTCTCATATAGACGCGCCCAGGATGAAATTAAACTTCTGGGTAGTAGACACCCAGACTTCATTAAGGTTGTCCACTTGTGACAGAAACTAATTTCTGCCAGTATTTATATATACAAAATTCTTCACACAGATGTGATCACATTAGTTGTGAATATAACACTTCAGAGTTGTAAATATAAGGTTTCGTGTGGTTTTTCAATTGTAGTATGAGAAAGTAAGTTCCTAATTAGAACTTCTTTGTTACTGAAATGTTTTCTAAGTACCCAAAGATACTGCAATTCCATTTTAAAATAACAAACACAGCAGAAATATGGACTATTATAACATTTGTTCAGTTAGTTCTTCAACTTCCTTTAAAAAAATTAGTATATCTTGTGATGAAATAGCCTTTCCTAACTTCTACCAGCACTGAACAAAAATTGCTTATTTGTCCTGATCATTTTATTAAGCTTGTTAAGTTTTATTAGAAACAGCATGCGTTTGTCAAGTTGTTTCGTGCTGGAATTAAATTTCAATTAAAGTTAACAACAGAGTATTTTTATTGCATCAAAAAATCATCACCAAATAACATTGCTGTTCATTTTAATGTTTGGTGTCTAGATGTATATGTAACTATGTCAATTAATTATATAAGTTAAACAGTGTAATTTTTTTTATGTTAAATTGCATTGATTGAAAACTTTGATCTAGTTAGATGGAGACCTTCTTTGTTAATATGCATGAAGAGAGATTACAAAGGAAAAGACATCCAGTCTGGCGATTCACAACTATGTTTAGTTGATGCCATATAGTAGCTTTAAAGTTAAAAAAAAAATCTCATGTGACTCTAATGCACTATTTTTCATCCAGTTTAACCTTTTGACATCATAGTCATCAAGAAGTTGTGGATGTTCTTTCAAGGACAAAAAGTCTAAAGAAGCAACATTTTTAGTTCTTTTACAAAGACCTTGTCTTCAGCTATCATTATGGCCTTCTCTATTTTGGTATCTCAATATCCCAAAATAGCTGATAGTTATAAATTGGGAGAGTAGGGGGAAATGCATATCTCTATCATGGCTGTTAGCTCATACAAAAACATATGATTTTAGGCATATATTTGTTACTGTAGCTCAGTAGCAACTAATACTAAATAATAAATCCTTACA
The DNA here is from genome assembly GCF_030867095.1 of Alligator mississippiensis. NCBI lineage: Eukaryota > Metazoa > Chordata > Crocodylia > Alligatoridae > Alligator > Alligator mississippiensis. Next base: position 49,906,111 of record NC_081827.1, on the reverse strand, counting down.
TTCATTTTATTATGTATGTTCTTATGAGAAGTGTATAGGGTGTTTGTGTTGATCTCAAACACAAAAGAAAACTTAAGATTTAATGTTTAAATAATTACAATATACAGGGAAGAATTTTTTAACTAAAAAACAGATAATTGTGTAATACAAAGCCACTGATAAGGATTGAACCAGGGGTTTGCAATATTAGATTGAATTATACGATTGTGGTTATGATAATCAGGTGTTTATTTTTATCATAGGAGAAATACAGTTAAATATATTAAGTCTAATTGGAACCAATGCTTTCTTGAATAGGGATTGAGTGAAATACACAATGTTCTTTCCTGAATCAGATTCTTAAGCTACAGTATTTTCTTCTAAACACCTATTTCATAGGTGTTCACATTTTGACCTTGTCCTCTTCCTACTGGACTCAAAGAGAGTTTGGGGGAGAAACCTTTTAAGTAGTACATTTTCAGTGATAAAGTTCTCAGAAATCTAATTGAAAACTAACAAGATTTTCCAGACTGGTTAAACTTCTGAAGCAAATTCTGCTTTATAAATAACATAAGTTCCAGGGTTTGTCCAACTAGCTAAATACACCCAGAAATGTCTTTTGGTCTGCATGAATAAAACCTGAAAATAAAGAGGATGAACAGGGTGCCAGTCCTGCAAACTTCTGTGGGAGTGGCTTTACTTCCCAAGCAGAGCAACTCAGATGCTAAAAACGCATCTACCAGATCTCACTGCACTCCAACCATCTTGCAGGATAAGGACAGAGTAGGATGCAATAATCACTGCAGAATTTTTTTTACAATGAAACTATTTTCAGTTTTGTGAAATTCAATTTAGCTGACACAGAACTGGAATAAGCTCAAGCAGACACAACTGGATCTAAAGGAGTAAGTGGTTTAGCAAACTGGCAGTTGAAAGGAAGTAGAAAAGGGGCACTTCAATGACAAAAGACGATTCAAATGACAGTGTTACATCAGGAAGATTTCTAAGAGATGAAAACAAATGCATACGTAGAACATCTGCTCTCTCATATGTACTATCTCATAGCTCAGGAAGGCAAGGAGACTTCTTGCTCTCAAAAGGGCCTTATTGCAATTGCCTATACACAAGATGGCTGACAACTTCTTGTCAATGCCGTCATGCCAGCCCTCAGGAAAGGCATTAACTCTTATTACTACATCATGGACATAAAGCCTGTAAATACTGGTAATACACGTAAGTATAACTCTTAGAGGCAACATTTTAGAGGTGGCCATTTCCTTACAAGTTATTTTGAAGATGTACAGGCAACAAATGACAACATTCCCCTCGATTATGTTTGTTAACATTCATGCAGCCTTGGTTGAGCTCATTCCTTTCCTTCCTCTATTTTTTGGTGTTAACATCATTGTTCACACAAAAAGATCAGGACTATAAAACAACAGGGGTATCATCAAATCGTATAGTCCCAATTGCACTGACATACTGTTGAGACTTTAAGCTCCTTAACTGAACCCATGTAGTCAGGATATACATGCCTCTTATGGCTCCTTTGCCAAAACCATCTGATTCTGGCTTTAGGGAAAGAAGCCCTAAGGCTTTAAGGCCAGCTTGTCATGTTTTAAAATGTAAGTTTCTGTTACTGTGCAGTCCTTTTTGATGTTTGAAAATAAATCCTTCAGTCAAAAGGACTTACAAATGTAAAAACATTGAGTCTAACGGTATGTGCAGAAATTACATTTAGATCGACCTAACTATAGTTAGGTCAATCTAAATGTCAATCTCTACAGTTATTTGAGGAGGTTAGATCAGGTGAAAAAAAATATCCAGCCTGATCTACCTTAGTTCATCTGCGGAAGTGAACTAGGATTGGGAACGGGTTGATGTGATCTACTGATTGTCTGTATATGTTCAGAGTACAGCCCTGGGGCTGGGAAAGCCCAGCTACTTACCCCAGACCCAGGGATGCCCTCTTCCTACCCCCACCACACTTTGACCAGGCTACTTTTAGCCCCCTGATAGACAACACTTCCCAGGGCCATCCGGGGCGGGGGGGGAGAGAGAGAGTCGAATCGGGGTGACCACCGTGGGCGGAGCAGCCACGACCCCTCCTGCAGGGCCTGCCTAGTGCTTCACAACTGGCTGCTTGCCACCCCTCCCACCGCTGGCTTCACATCCAGCTGCTCACCACCTCTCTCCCCTGCCCAGCCACCACCACTGGCTTCTTCATATCCAGGGCACGTGGGATAGGGGTGGGGGTGGGCTGCCACCCCAGGCTTGGCCCCACACAGGCTGATTTGCCCTGGGTCCCACACCCTGCTAGGGTAGTCTCTGACCCTACCCATGGACCTACCAATCTCCCCCCACACAAACCCACCAGACCCCCACCCTAATCCTGCCAAACTTCCCATACACCCACTAGCCCCCCCATCCTACCTGCCTCTGCACCCACCCAGAGCTACTTAGATTGGGTTCCCAGCACAGCTCTCAGCACTGCCAAAAGTAAGCCATGTGATCATAGAATGGGTCCCACAAATGTAAAGTTTTTAAAAAATGGAGGCTACTGGAGGCATTTTTACAAAGCTGTATCTCTGATTTACATTAAAGATTGGAACTCAAAAATAAACAAGAAGCAAGACCAAATGGTACAACTAATAGGGTGATGCAAGCACACCAAGGTACCACAGTCAAATTATGGAACAAATTTAGAAGTCCTTAATCACAATGAACAGTGGCTTGTAAGGCACCGTATTGTTGATATTATTAAAGGGACTGACAACTGTGTTTCTTGCAACTGCTGAGTGGAGAGAGACCCTTTGTACAGACAGCTGTGTCTGAAGAGCCAGATTTTGATACCTTTACTCACTTAATATAATTCATTTCCATGAATTGTCCCAATAGTGTCAAGGTGCCACTAACTGAAGTGTAGGTAGCAAACTCTTCATCTTAGGATTTTACTACCCATATTAGATATCTTTTAAACATGAAAAAAAAAATGATTCTGATTTTATTTAAGCTCACACAACTGAGACATATAACTACTGCATTTTGCTAGGTTACCACAATAAAAACAAAATAGCAGTATTAAAAAATATCCTTATTCGGCCACTGCAATTGCAAATCTGCAAAATACAATACAAGAAGTAAGGGAAGTGTTTTATTCAGAGATCTAGAATATTATAACAAAAAATATCACGCGACAAAAATTGTCTGTTGTAAAAACTAGAATTCAGAGAACTTTGTAGACAACATGGGAAATGTGAAAGGGTGGCTTTTGCATTCATATTTGTTTATTGTTAAAACAGGATGAGTAACTAATTGATACCTGATCAAATCATGTATGAAAGAATTGCATTATGGAAACTTACACATTTGGACATTATGATATGAGTGAAACAGAAATTAGGTTGTGGGAGAAGCTTCAGAGAGAATTATGAGAATGTATGTACTGGTTCTTTAAATTAATATCAGGAAGTCAGTGAGGGGGTCTGGAAAAAGAGGTAAAAGAAAAAAAACACTATGCAATGGAGCAGAGAGAGAAAGTTGCTTTTGCAGAACAGTGTTTTCCTTAGTCTAATAAAATCCCTTATCCAACGTTAAAAAAAAAAGACTCAATACTGAATTCTTCATTGTTTTTCCATGTGACAGATACTCAAGCTTTTTCACCCAAATCTATTAAACCTTGGGAACTGCAAAAAACAAAACCAAAAAAAACCAAAACAAACCAAAATGTTAGCTCCAGGGACCATGGGTAAGCAGTGAGAAGAAGCATCAGTTCTTACTTTTGGTCATATCTTTCTTTGGGGTAACTCAAAGAGCAATGAGTCTATTGTTTGAGACACAAGGGAGATAATATTGTCTGCTGTTCTATTCCGTCACTTTCAGCAGGCCAAATCCAAGATGTTGATCAGAGATGAATTTTCTCATGGTGTTCAAGAAAGCAGTAGCAGAAATATTACTCTGGATCTACTGTGTTCAAGTTTGTGTTTCTTACATCCTTTCCTTCTTTTCTCTTAATATCAGTAGCCAGGATTGCCTTCTCATTCGAAGTTATCAGCAAGAACAACTTCAGTTGCAAGAAACTATCTGTATTTCTGTCTGCCAGGAAGAGACTACAGGAGAAAAGCAGAGCATAATAGGCTTGAATCTAATCTCATTTACTCTGGTATAAATATGGAATTAGCCTTAGTGAAGTTGGATGAAGAATCTCATCTATTGGTGTAATGCAAAATTTTTCACATAAGAGAATTCATATGGAATTGCACAAAACTCTGGAACCTGTTTGTGAAAAAGTATATGTAACATAGTCAAATGTTTAGCTTGCTAAAGTATTGGTTTGCAATTTCACCACCAGATGGTGGTATTATTTATTATTGACCTCTGTGTGTACTGTCTTCCTGAACAAAGAAAGAGAAGAAACTAAATTATAACTTTGTGCACTACCTTTAAAACTACAGAATCCCTACATATTTATTACTTAATACTGTATCATTATAAACACAGATTAGGTGTAATAAAGTTCTGATACCATCACATGATAGGTGGTCATGACTATGTCGTGCTTCATTTTTAATGACATATACTACATGATCATGAATATTTTTAGCTTCTATAAACAAAAAATACTTCAAAAGTAATGGAAGACTCCTGAGCAAATATGATGGTCTCATGGGAATGTGAGAACTTGTCCTTTTGAAATGGAAGTTGTTTTGGGGCAGGTATAGGCTGTCCTGCATGTTTATACTGCACCTACCACAAGGGAGGCATTCACTGTCATTATGTATATGGTTGTTAGTAGAACAAAATATAAAACAACCACCACCATCACCAATTTTCAACACTGTCAAATGATAGTGCTGAGTAGACTGTTCCTTAGCGAGGAAATTGGCCGTTTGACCAAGAATCCTTAACAGCAGCAGCAAAGATTGTTGGTGATACATCTCAGAATTGATCTTTCCTTACATAAATATCCAAAACAATACAATACAAAATGTTTTTAGCCTGCCTTCAGCATGTTGTATTCTTGGATTCTACTTTCTTTTACTAACCCATAGAAAGTATTGTAAAGGAATATGGGCAAAGTAAGTATCTTGCAGCCAAATCCTGATCTGGTGTTAATTGGCAGTGTACCCATGAGATGAGTAGAGCTACAACAGTTTACATCAGCTCAGGATCTGGTCCATGAAGTGTGTCTTCACAGTACAAGAGCAAACTGAAATAGCTAATATAGATAAGTGATATTTCATCAAAATACTAGTGGACAAGCATGGGTACTGGGATGAAGGAGCAACAAAAAAAATAGTGTATAATAATTATTAGCAGTCAACAGGCAAATGTAACAGTTGTTAAACAGTTTCTATTCCCAGTGTTTTATGGCTATGAAATGACAAAGATGTGGTCTCTATTCTCTCCAGCATATTTCTGATACCTTACTGAAGTTCTAAATGTTACTGGAATAAAATTATTCTCTTGATCACTCAATTCTTCTCATTAGCTCATTCACCACATTTATTTACTATTAAGTATCATTGTTTCATAATACAGAAATAAAATTGGGTCCTTAGATTCTTCTTTGTGTGTTATTAACATTTTTCATTGCGTGCGACACAAAATTCTGTTGATTTTTTCTTGGCATTACAATTCTAGAGCATCATATTTAGACTGTGGATACATGAAAAGTAGAATTCAAGTGAAGGAGCTAAGTAACCCTTAATTTGACCATTTCTAAAATCGGTTTGTCTTATTACTTGTTAATGCCTACAGTCAAATAAAAATCTTCAACACTAATAAAAGTCCCCACTGTGGGAGCAGAAGTTGCAAGTTAAACTTACATAAACTGCTGCTTCATAAGAGTTCATTCATTGTGTGTGCATCTGTCCTGAAGTTGTACTTTTCTGGTCAGAATCTGAAAAAGGTAGCATTCATACTTATGCCAATCTGAATATCCTGTCTTTAAGTGCATTTAAGTGACCAGGAGCTCAGAGTGTAGAAAGAAACATTTTGGTGCTGGAACTGTAGACACCACAAAACTTATTTTTGCTATATTCCACTTTTACTAGAAATCCCACTAGAATAGTATAAATCGATACTCTTCATAGTAAACTAAACAAATTATCTTTACATACAACATATATTTTGACAAATCTTAATTGACTACATGTCCAATTTAGTGGCCATTCGATTAACTAAGAAAAAAAAGATATCTTTTAGAATCTTTCTAATGTGCAACACATCAAACTTTCAGTTCTGTCTCCAATGCAAATAAACCGTTTGAAAAAAGAACTCTCTTTTTTAGTTTATTAAGTTCCACAAGCATCATAAAACAGATTTAAAAGGCAAACTGACCTCAAAATATCATTTGGTTTTGTGATTTTACGTCAAATCATTTATGTCCAGAGCTAGGCATGATGTACCTTTACTTACATGAATATACTCTGTACAGAGGACAATGGTGTGAGGAAGCACAACTCCACAACAACAAGGAACTGCAGGAGTAGGTGCTATTATTAGCATATGGACATTTCCTGATCAGTCTCAAAGGTAGTTTTCTTAATTGTCAATTTACAATTCACCAGCTTTCAGTCATTATATCCACTTAAATAAGAATATTTCAATCAGCTAAAAAGGAAATAAAAATACCAACCCCACTGCCTTTAAGCAGATGAAACTCCCATTTAATTTTAAGAGTAATTTTATGCCAATAAGGAATTAAGGATTATTATGCATAACTTATTATTAGGCATATTAATTCTAAGGCATATAGAACAGTATAAGGCAACTTACTATGTCTTACAAACACAGTAGTCCTGATGGGAAAAAACCATGTACAAGTTATAAATGTAGAATTGCATAGAAAATAAATTTCCAGTTAAAAGAGCTTTTTTCTAAATATAATTAAAGAAAAAAGCAGACAGATCCAGCTTTAAAAAAAAAAAAAGAAAAGAAAGAAACTACATTGTGAAATCATGCACAGGCTCTTCCTAGACTAGTATAACTTAACTGTTATGAGGTAAAACAAACATTTAAAATTAAATCATCATGAAAAAAGAAACACACTGTTAATAAGTTTGTGGATACTTATGCCTTTGGTCTGACTTCTATTTTACTTTTTAGTCATTATTTCTGTTGTGATAATAAAGGAATGTCACAATTTGTCACACCAAACAAAGAACTCAGTGTAAAAAAGGGTAAAATTTACAAACAGTTGCTGAATGTGTTAGCAGCAGTATTAGTAAGCCACAGTACAGAAAAAATGCAATACGTATTCTTTTCCATCCAGTTTAATAACAGATAAACTGTGATTAAGTTATACATGCAATATAGAGCAAGAATTGATTAGGTTGGTTTTTATCACTATGGTAAAGTGCAGAAATATTGACTTGCCAGCTTAGTTACCTACCAGTAGTGACTGGATTTCTATCAGTTTTATCACCTCTACAAAGCAGCACCAACTCACACATTCCAGTTACCAGAACACAAGCAGCTTACTAGGGAGAAGAGACCATAAAGTATCTGACCATGAATAATGTATAGTATGGTTTGTGCAAATCCAGTTAGTTGACGGAAGAGAAAAGAGAAGTGGTGCATTAGGGTATTTCCTGAATACTAGCTGGAATTTCAGTTAAAAAGAAGAAATGAAACAGCACTTTTAAGGGGAAAAAAAGCCTATCTGTGTCTTTAGTGTGTTATTAACTGAAGAATCAATGCTGCAGTGAGCCTACAGGATAATGGTATGGTCATGTTAGTGGTTTCCTTTAATCACTTTATTGCTCTGTCACCACTACTTCCTTGCAAAGAGAACAAGGATAAACACCCGGACAGGATTCAGTATTCTTATTAGTACAATATATTATTATTCTTATCTAGAATGGATCAGCTTCCTCTGCATTAAGATTAGCAGTCCCTCAGGCATTAGGAACATCCTCAACTCAGTTCATTGTACACCTCACTGTTTGTAAGTAATTTGCTCCTCCATAATTGATTACATTTGTTTTCCTTTCATATTATATATATTATTATTATTATTATTATTATTATATATTATATAATATAATCTCTCTCTCTCTCATATTACTAGGGAGAGTAGGTACTTGCCAGAATGTATGAAGCATAACTGTAAGGAGAACTGGCCCCAGATTTTAATAGGTACCATTCTTTGTTCTGCTGATTTTTCCCTCCTTATTTTTCTACTGTAGATTCCTCTGTCCTAGTCGTATTTGCACAATAAGCACAAATCCTCCAAACAGAGCACAAGACTGCCCTTCCCATAGACATGCTACTAATTTGAACTGCAAAATTTTCATTGTCACCCCCAAATCTGAATTTCCAGTGTAAAAATTCAGTATATCACATTAATGCTCCAGTTTTCAGCCCAGCTAAATTTTACCCACATTTTCAATTCCTGAAGCAAGACTTTCATGTTAACTACTAAAGTTTCATTTTCATTTCCAAAGGTTCAGTTCACATTACTGTAGATTTTTGTCTTCAAAAACATTTTAGTGCAGTTGAGTTGACAGTTATGTTTGACAAGGCGAGTGAATAGAGCACATTGAACTCTCTCGCCAAAACACTTCACCTTCTGCCTGAGGAAGGTCTTCATAAACCCTGAATAGAAGAAATGTGTAGCAATATCAATGGTGAGTACCTGAGACACCTTTGATTTGCAGATGATATTACCATATTTGCTGGAAAACTTTGAAGCAATGATCAGAAATTTCAGTATGAAGGAGTAGGAAATGTTGACTCATGATGAATATACAGAAGACCAAAATCACGTTTAACAATTCCAACAGAAGTAAAATAGGGAGAAAAATAACTAGAATCCGGAACCACGGACATTAGTTAATCCAGCCTAAAAAGATGAGATGAAAAGAGGCTCAATGAAGAGCTTCTGGAGGACCAAAAACCATGAGCATCAAATTCCATCTTTACTTGTAAAGGTATTTTTTTGGATATCTTTGTACTATTAGCCAGGATATTTAAAAAAGGTATTTAACCAAGAAAATACAGGGGATGAAACTGGAAAGTGAAACGGGGATAATGTATGTTTGCTTTCACAATGAAAACCAAATAATAAGCAAAAAATCAGCTTATGGGAACTACGTAAGCTGTAAAGAAAGAAATATTGCAATGTAGGCGGCAATGCTGCAAGATAGAAGAAATATAGATAACTTCTATCATGAGAGTGAAGAGTGTGGATTGCCTGGGATAGGTCAGGTGCCAGTAGCAAGAAAAGTAGAAAGACATGTTAATAATCCATAACCAGATTTGGCAAAAGGGAAAAAATGATAATAACTGGCAGTCTTGTATGGGAGTTGTTTTAATACGAGACAAATCCAAATTTGTTTTTATACAAAATAATCAATCACACAAACAAGTGAGAGAGTTTATTAATTGCACATTGAAATTCACTGCTTGTGCAATTTCTATGTTCAGCTCAAAGTGTTATTTGTGGAAAATATTGCATCCAGCACAAGTATTTAAGCTGGTTTAGTTGGAATGAAATGACTAGCATAAGAAAGGTTTTACAAAGCTATTAAAAGAATGATGCTAAAGTCAGTGAGGATTTTGACCATCTCATGGCTTAGGAACAGCCTTTTTGCTGTGGTTAGTAATCTTCTGGTGATCAGTTTCAGGTATTCAATGGAAAGACAAATGAAGAACTTGAAGCTCTCTTTGACTGTCATCTCAGAGGCAACTTCTTCTGTGCCCTCTAGTGTGAGCAGAGGACCCTGCCTGCAGTTTTATTATGCAAGAGGTATAGAAGTGGCATACTAAAACACCAACCAAACCCCTTGTGTAGTATAGAACTGCTCTGTAGTGGGCCCAGTGAATGTCAGGATGCCAGAGAGTCCTGGAGGTGGGCTTAGAGAGGAGCTGTCAGGTCTAAGCACACTGACCATACTTTGGTTGGTGAAGGACAAAAGAATCCCTACGGATACTGCAGCTACAGAGTAGATCCATAATGTGCAGAGATGTACCTCTTCTTGTTCGAGTAGAACACAGCAGTGCATTGATATTAGGATTTAGATGTTGGCATGAGACCCATGTTATAAGAAAGATCAAGAGTGGCTATTACTATCACTAACTTATGTTTTAGGTCTGTTACCCAGATAAGACTAACCTAATGCACTCTTTCCTACACCCCCTTAGCCCTGTGTATGAAGGCAGTAAGGGTCGTAGAATGTGGCTGCTCCCTTACGCTTTGGGTAAGAGGTCTACCACTGAAAACATCCCACTAATTTCACTGGCTAGTGAAAGTCAAAATCTTCACACAGTGAGGAAAAGTCTTTAGAATCTAGGGTCCAGGACTTTCAATTGCTTGGAGGATGAGCAGGAGAGGAAGCCAGGGTAACATGATCTGCATTCAAATGGTCGAAGCAGAGACCTGCATATGAAGATGACCATTTATGGTTTACTCAATAACCAATATGGGAGTTGAACAACAAATCTTTTAGATGCACTTCAAAATCTCAGCCTAAAATGATATTGTATAATAGCATTTTGTTTTAATCTTATTCTCAAATAAATTAATAATAAATTTGACTAACCCAATTATACACAAATGCATGAATTATAAAACACACGTTCTTGATTTAAATCTGCATTCTTTGGTCACTAAACTAGGCTGCAGCTCTGTATTGTCTTCAGAAATAGTGTAAGAATTACTTACAGTAATATAAGTCATGCCATTCCTAAGAAAAAATCCTTTTTACAACACTTACTGGTAAAGTCCTGCTTAATTCAACATGACTGGGATTCAGGAGGTGTGTGTGTCTTCAATCCCTGACCGTCACATATTTCTTGTGCAACTTTGGGTAAGTCGCTCAAGGTGAAGTTATGTTACACTTAGGCCATACTAAATCTATGACATGCTAAACCACGATGAAGTTAGAATGTTCTACGAGCAGTTGTATGTTAAGAGTTAATACCGTGTCTTGCTTGCATAGCTCTGACTTACTACTAGAGAAGTGGCAAGCAGGGGTGTGGCTAGGATCCAGGACAACCAGGTTCTATCTCTGCTCTGGGAAAGGGATGGACTGAGGCTGGGAGCATTGCATCTTGGGATGCTGGAGGACTGCAAACTGCTCATTTTCTCTCTTAACATGAACTAGGTCAGGTGTGGGCAAAATGCAGCCTGGGGGACAGATGCAGCCTGCCAGGCCATTCTATCTGGCCCATGGGGCCCCTAAATATTAATTTTCTAAAATTTTTATCTGCCCTGGGCTGCCTGTCATGAGGCCCTTGATGACTTGCCAAAACTCAGTAAGCAGCCGTCTGCCCAAAATAATTGCCGGCCCCTGTGCTAGGTAGTATGGCCCAGAATTAACCCACACCCAAAGTAGTGTAACTGAGGTGTTCAGAGGGCACTTGGCATAATAAGCTTTAATGTGCAGAAGCTTGTATTTTAAGTGCCCTTAGCATGGTCTAAGTATAACATGTAACTTCACCCTAACTCTTTCTGGGCATTTATAGATGTGCTCTGGGAGGTGAGGGGGGAGGGGGCTTTAATTAGCAAGCTGCTGTAATTAAAAGTGCCCAAGTGTCATGTGTATCAGTGTCCCCACACTGAAAAATGACAGCAGGGCACTTTGAACTAAAGCTTATCAAACAAGTTTTAGTTTAAAGCATGCCACCACCATTTTTCAGTGTGGGGACACTGATGCACGTGATACTGGAAGCTGCTGGAGTGTGTTAATTTCTGTGCTCCAGCAAACCCAATTAAATCGACTGCTTCAACGTGCTGGATTTACAGCACATCAGAGCAGTCTTGCTGCACATCTATAGAAGTCATCTGTGCCTCAGGTTCCCATCTGTTAAATGGAAATAATAATAATAAAATTCCCTTTTTTCCACCTTTTTAAAAAGGTATTTAGATTGCAAATTCATTGGAGCAGCAAACCATGGTTTTGCAGTGTTTAGAACAATGGGAGCTTGATTTTCATCTGCAGACACTCCAACAGTAATCAATAATAATAAAATAGTTATTTCCTGATATTTTTACTTACAAACATTAAAAACAGTCTAATAAGTTTTTTTCCCCCCTCAAGATAAAAATACTGTTTGGGGGCTAATATATGCCATGCCACTATTGAGTTAACCCACAATTTTAACAATAAATCAATCCTTAATTATAGTTTGAGAAGATATAGGTTTATGGAAGACCAGATCAAGAAGCAAACTCTTAACTCATAAGCAATAAAGGTCTGTTTTTTCAGACACCTAGGCATAATTTTCGTACATATTACTGGGGGGTAGATGCAGCACTGTAAGAAAATACATTGACAATGTTAATGTTTAATTTGGTATTAATGATACATTCTTGCCATATACACAGTGTAAACAGCCACATGGGACATTTTCTTGATCTATGAGAGCTTAACAAAAACACATAAAAGTCTATATTACCTGGGTTTTGTCCTTTTATTGATAAAATGCTATGTTTCTACCCATAACTAGAAATGTCTTCCCTGCTCATGTTTATGCAAAACAGAATTTTTGGCAGAGAGAGAAAAAAAAGAAGAGAGATTCTGTAACATCAGAAGGAAACATCAAAGGACTAGTGGCAGCATCTTAAGGCTTTTATCAAAGTAGTGAGGGAAATGCATTAAAGCAACAATATATGTAGCTTAAATATGATAGGACTATCAAACTCAACAGTATGTTTGATGAGCATTGATGGGGACATGATTTACATTTTTTTTTGTTTTAAAAAGACAAATGCAAAGTGTGGCCTTCCTTGCAAAACTCAGAAAAATTTTAAAATGAGACTTACACCTCAGATGACGTAAATCAGCGTGGCTGTATTGAAGTCAAATGAGCTAGGTGGCTTATGCCAGCTGAGAAGCCAGCCCTTTATTTTTTCAAAAGCTTGGGATTCTCCAGATACAGAACACAGGACTCTTTAATACCCTAGGCACTTAGGGATAATAAATCCCTGTCTTACATCTTCTCCTTCCACCTGTGCACCCACACGATACAGAAAATTAAAATCTTGTCCTTATTAACAAAGGTTACAGATGTGTTGTACTTCAGAGCAAGTCGCCATTCAAACTAGGGCTGGTTTTAGCACTTTGAACAGGCCTGAAGAACAATCTTTTGTCAAACACAAAATATAGTTGAATCTTTCTCAAGAATCTCAAAAACATCACCAGTTTATATTAGGAATGTTTATTTTATTTGTTATCCATCTCTGAAACATTAAAAAGTCAGGCAGCACATGCAACACTATGGCTATGAACAGAAATTACACATAAGCCAGTATAAATGATTGGAAACCAGTTTAAACCTGTAACAGAACAGAATTTCAGTGCATGTAGACCAGTTGCAAAATGGCCAAACCCAGTTTAAAATAGACCTGGATGGATGCAGTATTAGACTTAACTAATTTAAGTTAAACCAGTCTATTGAACTTCTGTGCCAGATCACTTCCTGACTTAAGCTAGGTCCAATTCCCCTGCATCCCAGCATGCCTTGCGCCTCCCCAACCCTACCTCGTAGGGCAGGCAGGCTAGCTTCAGCCACACTGTCTGTTCCAGCCAAGCCAAGCCAGCCCCACTGAGGCAGCAAAGCCTCTGCTTCCTAGCCTGCATCCTGCTTGTCCCTGTCATCTCGGAGGGGTAGGAGGGGAAAGGGGGAACAGAGCCCCCAGCCCCAGTCTGCCCAGGTGTGAGCAAAGGGCAATTCCCTCCCATCCCTATCCTTGTGCTCAGCCTACCCCCCTATGTGGGAGGTAGGAAGCAGTCCCCCAGGCTAGCACTGACCTGGCAGGCACAGGACTGCACACAATGGAGAGCCCCCTCCCCCCCCCGGGGGTTTCCTCTGCCCTGGCCCAGGATCCCCTGAGCCCCGATTTGCCCTGCCACATCAGAGCAGAGGGGACTCCCCGACTCTCCCACACGGTTCAGCTAATACTCAGCCCACTCCTACATGTGAAAAGGGTGAAACAGTTCAGAGAATCCCCTCTGCTCCCAGGCAGCAGGGCAGACTGCAACCTGGAGGACCTTGAGCTGGGGAGGAGGAGATCCCCTGAGCTAGTGCCCCCCAAGCCCCCCATGGGCAGCCCTCTGGCTGTGGGGATGGAGAACTGCTTCCCCCTTCCCATCTACAGGGGCAAGGCTCAACCATGCCACAACCACACAGGGAAGGGGGAGGAATCCTTTCTTTTCCCATATGGCAGGGTAGATCAGGGCTTAGGGGACTCTGGGTTGGCCAGGGGAAACACCTTGAGGTGCACCCCCCATGTGGGCAGCCCTCCAACTGCAGGGATGGGGGACTGCTTCCCCCCTCCTACCTGCAGAGGTGGGCTGAGCATTAGCCAAACTGTGTGGGCAAGTGGGGGAGGAGGAAATCCCCCAAATTCCCACAGCAGGGGAGACTAGGGCTTGGGGGATCCCAGGAGTTCTGGGGGAACCCCCCCCCCCTGAGGCAGGGCTCCCCCTCATGGACAGACCCTGGTCTATAGGGGCTTGTACCTGGATGGGGGTCCTCCCACCCCCCATTGAGACACAGCAGGGTCTTGGAGGGGGGGGCGGGGTGCTAGGTAACCAATTAGGCTGGGTTCAGTTTGGCTGGCTGGGCTCGGCAATGCCTGGCAGGCTGGGAGGTGTACTCTAGCAGCTCCCACTTTCTAGCTTGGACCAGTGCAGGCATCTGGCTGCCTTTCCCAACTGCAAAGGGAATGTCAGTTCAATCTATGCAGCTTAGAGAACTTGAGAAGATTGAATTGTTTCTGCCTTGGGCTTTTTGACTTTGTGTACTTGGCCTATGTGAACAGCTACACATAAAATACACACAATCTCTTAAGTAGTATATGCTTGAGAGAGTAATGATATCTTCTGCTGCAAAAATGAAGCCCAAATACTTGACCCTTTCAAACTGAAGGCCTGTATAATATGGCTCAATAAAAGCATAGATAGAATCATGAATCAGAGAGGCACAATTTCTTCCCTTTTCCCAGGAGGTATCAGCCAGCTAGTGGTTCCAACAAGATTTGAACCCAGAGACTATGAACTCCTGGCCCAGCTCTTCGCCTGATTGTCATTAATATTTTTCTACACTTTACTACCATTATGCTGAGCCAAGTTTTCATATGTTGTGAGGTAAGTTCACCAGTTCCACAACTGAAGAATTTGTGTAACTGAGAATCTGTATAAGATCACTTCAAAATGAACTAAAGATTAAAACCAGGTCTACAGTATAAACAAGCCAAGCCTCAGCAACTTTGTGGCACTGAATTTCAAAACGGGCACGAAAAATTAAACTCAACCTAATGGCACCTAACCTTCTGGCCCCATGGGCTGGATGACTGGTACAGGGTCAGTCCACAGGGTAGATCCTGTGTGAAGTCTGTGCAGGGCAGGGATGGGGGGCATCAGTCCATGGATCCAGTTCTACACTGGCTTAATCTGGCTACATGCCCCCCTCCCCTCCAGCAGGGCACATACAGACACTCTCTCCTCCACTACATGAGATACCCTAACTTCATCCCCTGTTCCCTGGCTACAGGCTCCACTGCTGCACTGCACCATGCTATATAGGCATTCCAGGTCAAGAGGTCTCCTTGTACTGCAGGCCATACTTCTCCACCCTGGCCCCTGCAGCAGAAATAGGAAGTGGAAGTCAGAAGGAGGGAAAGCCCAGAGCCTTGCCTATTGTTGTACTTGGCGCAACAGGGGAAGCAGCAGCAGCAGCTGGGTGAGAATGCAGGGGCAGCAACTTAACCCCTCACAGGCCACATGCCAGATAGGCCACCAGATGATCACTCTTTTATATTCAGAAATTTTGCATCAAACCTTTGCAAATGACTCCAACAGAATTTTTAGTACATTCACATTATTCTTCCAGAACAAGGCACTGACAAAAAGAATTCTGATGCCCAAGATTCAACAAGTTTCCAAGATTTTCATGTAACTAAAAAATGTGTGTGTTGTGCATGTGCATAGTATTTTGAAAAAAGGGGTGCAGATAGTATGGTGCATTATTACATGCAACACAACACATGTTTGTCTAGTTAAAAAGAAACTGGAAGCTTTACTAATAACCTAGGACTATAGTGTTCAGTTTAAGATTGAAGCAAAAGCAAGTTTAAGTTTATAGGAATGTGCATTAGTTTGCTATATCATACATCATGTATAAAAACAAAACAAACTAGACAAAAAGTAATCAAAATATGTTGATTTAAAAAATAATCATTAGAATTAAATGCACATCTCTTTTTCAGATTCATGAAATAAAATCTATCCTTCTAGAGCATCTTGACAATGTATCTAATACTTCACAGGAAGTTATTTCCACACCTGAATTAATGTTCACCTGAGTTGACATTTCCACACTTTTTCAGCCTGAGTTAAAAACAGCCCATAGCACTGTGAAATAGGAGCTACATTACTAGAAGCAGGTAACAGACAGCAGAACTGTAGAAGAAAGGGTAGCTTGATTAGTAGAACATCAAGGCCAATAAAAAAGGAGAGAGGGGGTTGTTAACATCTCTGGAATGAAGAGTTTAGAAGGAATCAAGTAGATTATAATAATCAATTAAGTCAACTGACTCTCCCATTGTTGAATAGGAATTCTGCTGCCATTGCCAGGCAGTTGGTTTTAAAATGTAGGTGAGCCATGACATTTTATTGCACTACTGTATCCCTCTGGATCTGCCCCTAGTTTTATGTCATCCTACAGAGGTATATCTACACAATAGGCAATAGAATGCACACTCCCTCCTATACGAAGGTTGAAGATACGAAGGTTGGGGGTTGATATCTTATTGATAACTTACATGGACATGAAAACGAAACACATCTGTATAAGAACTGGTGTAAGGACTCCAACTCATCATTAGGATGAAAGCACTGCAGTTCTAGTTATAGAACAAAATATCTCATTTAGAAGTCAATTTGAATTTTTATTTGCTGTCGCATTTTATTAGTCGAATTTGGGTAATGGGAACTCTCCCTTTCATTTACTGTGAATAAGGAAGTGTCCAGGAAATGACACACCATTTTTAAAAGCACACTCTCAAAAGATCTGAAAGTGTCATACTTCAAGGTGTAATACTAATGTTTGATGAGGACTTGGAGCATTGCTGATGAGCTAAAACAGGCTTTTCTCTGCAGACCACCAGTTTAAATACTGCCCAGCTCAGCAGATCAAAAGCTCTTCACATCAAATGGATTCCTGATAGCCCTTCATAGGAAATGAGTTTGGTGCATCTCCAATTCCAGCTGCCATGCTGTACGCTCACCACCATACTTTTCACTAGATTTCACAGTCTTCAGGATAGGACTGCTGTTTACTACTACTATTATTATTTATGTGTACTGTTCTCAGCCTTTTCAGACTCAAGGCACTCCTTAGAGAATGCTAGTTCTCTATGTATGGAAAAATAATAGAGCAATTCTTCTGTTGCAAAGAACCCAGAAAGACTCCAACAGGTCACAATGTTTCTGACAGTATGGATTCCTTTTTGAAATCTCTGCAGCCATCTTGTTAATCATGAGTAAATGTTTGCACACCTAACAATGATAATACTGCAAAGCATCCTGTGGCACCCTTAAAAGAAACTTGTAACACCCCATAATGCCACAGCACCCTAGTGGAAAATAACTGCTAGACAGTGTATAAATTATGGACAAAACAATAATCCCTGCCACAGAGTGTTTGTACAGCTATAAAGAAAGACTTAGTGGGGTTAACAGAAACCTGGTGGGACTTTGCTCATGGCTGGGTGGTACACATTGAGGGCTCTAAGCTGTACAGAAACGATAGAGTGGGGAGGAGAGGGGAAGGGGTTGCATTCTATGTCAAGGAGTATTATACATTGACTCTTATCAAAATGGAATCGGAGGAGGAGAAAAGTAGAAGGATTGTGGGTTAGGATACATGGAGATCAAAGGGAAAGGGATTTGGTGGTAGGGGTCTACTACAGACCCCCACGCCAAGGGGAAGAACTAGATTTGGACCTCCTGAGGGAGTTCTCGGAGACCATAAAGACTAGGGAAGCAGTAGTCATGGGGGACCTAAACTACCCTGACATCTGCTGGGAGATGCAGACAGCAAATTCCCACTGTTCACGCAGGTTCTTATCTTGTGTACAGGACCTCCTCCTGACACAGGAGGTACATGGTCCCACTAGGGGGAATGCCTTACTAGACCTAGTATTTGCAAAGGGGGATGACATGGTAGGGGACCTACAGATCAGTGGTCCCCTGGGGGACAGTGACCATCAAATAATAGAATTCACCATAAGGCATAGAGTGGGAAAGGTAACAAGTAGGGTGGAAGTGCTAGACTTTAGGAAGGCTGACTTCAGCGAGCTCAGGTGTTTAGTCAATGACCTACTGCAGAGTAAGAGATTTAGCGAGATGGGAGCCCAGGAAGGGTGGCTGTGCCTTAAGGAAGCAATCCTTTGGGCACAGAGGGAGATAATCCCAATGTGGGGGAAAAGGGGGAAGGGGCCAAGAGGCTTCCTTGGCTGACCAGAGAAATCCAGAGCAGCCTAAGGGCAAAGGGGGGGGGGGGCATATAAGCAGTGGAAACAGGGAGAGATTACTAAAGAGGAGTATATCTCCTCAGCTCACAGTTGTAGGGAGACAGTTAGAAAGGTCAAAGCTACCAGGGAGCTGAGGATGGCATCTCAAGTTAAGGATAACAAAAACTTGTTTTTCAGATATACAGGGAGCAAAAGGAAGGCCCAGGGCAGTATAGGACCACTACTGAATGGGCAAAAGCAATTGGTGACAGACAGGGGGGGGCAAGGCTGAACTCCTCAATAAGTTCTTTGCCTCAGTGTTCCTAAACGAAGGGCAAGACAAGTCTCACAATGGGGTTGTAGAGAGGCAACAGCAGGGTGCCAGACTACCAAGCGTTGACCCTGATACACTGCAGAGTCACTTGGAAGAACTGGATGCATTTAAGTTGGCAGGCCCAGATGAGCTCCATCTGAGGGTACTGAAGGCACTGGCTGATGTCATTGCACAACCACTGGCAAGAATATTTGAGCACTCGTGGCACATGGGCCAGGTCCCGGAGAACTGGAAAAGGGCCAATGTGGTCCCTATTTTCAAGAAGGGGAGGAAGGAGGATCCAGGCAACTATAGGCCAGTCAGTCTCACCTCCATCCTTGGCAAAGTCTTTGAAAAGATTATTAAGGCTCATATATGTGAGAGCCCAGCAGAAAAAATTATGCTGAGGGGAAACCAGCACAGGTTCGTAGCAGGTAGATCATGCCTGACTAATCTAGTCTCTTTTTATGACCAGGTTACAAAACACCTGGATGCAGGAGTAGGGGTAGACATTGTTTATTTAGACTTCAGAAAGGCCTTCAATATGGTATCCCACCTCATACTGGTGAACAAATTAAGAGGCTGTGACTTGGATGATTACACAGTCCGGTGGGTGGCGAATTGGCTAGAGGGTCGCACCCAGAGAGTGGTGGTGGATGGGTCGGTATCGACCTGGAAGGGTGTGGGCAGTGGGGTTCCACAGGGCTTGGTCCTTGGACCGATACTCTTCAATGTCTTCATCAGCGACTTGGATGAGGGAGTGAAGCATACTCTGTCCAAGTTTGCAGATGATACAAAACTGTGAGGAGAAGTGGACACACCGGAGGGCAGGGAACAACTACAGGCAGACCTGGACAGGTTGGACAAATGGGCAGAAAACAACAGAATGCAATTCAACAAGGAGAAATGCAAAGTGCTGCACCTAGGGAGGAAAAATGTCCAGCACACCTACTGCCTAGGAAATGACCTGCTCGGTAGCATGGAAGTGGAAAGGGATCTCGGAGTCCTGGTGGACTCTAAGATGAACATGAGTCGTCAGTGTGACGAAGTCATCAGCAACACTAACTGCACTTTATCATGCATCAGCAGGTGCATGACAAATAGAGCCAAGGAGGTGATACTTCCCCTCTATCGGGCGCTGGTCAGACCGCAGTTGGAATACTGCGTACAGTTTTGGCCACCACACTTCAAGAGGGATGTGAATAACCTGGAGAGGGTCCAGAGAAGGGCCACTCGTATAGTTAAGGGCTTGCAAGCCAAGCCCTAAGAGGAGAGACTAGGGCACCTGGACCTCTTCAGCCTCCACAAGAGAAGGTTGAGAGGCAACCTTGTGGCTGCCTATAAATTCATCATGGGGGCACAGAAGGGAATTGGTGAGGCTCTACTCACCAAGGCGCCCCAGGGGGTCACAAGAAATAATGGCCATAAGCTAGCAGAGAGCAGATTTAGACTGGACATTAGGAGGAACTTCCTCATAGTTAGAGTGGCCAAAATCTGGAATGGGCTCCCAAGGGAGGTAGTGCTCTCCCCTACCCTGGGGGTCTTCAAGAGGAGGTTAGATAGGCATCTGGCTGGGGGCATCTGAACCCAGCACTCTTTCCTGCCTATGCAGGGGGTCAGACTCGATGATCTATTGAGGTCCCTTCCAACCCTAACATCTATGAATCTATAAGATTCTCTGTACACCTCACTCGAAGCACTAAAGTTATTCAATTACTGGGGCTTACCTCTACCATCCTTATACAATACAGTGGTTTTGTGATAAGGATACACATCCCAGGACATGTATCAAAGGACTAGTTAATAGAAGCCAACACATTTCATTTGTGAAACTACAGTAGGTTTCTAAATCTACATCTCCAGATTTGAAAGTCTGCTGTAAGCTATAGCAACATCTGGTTCACCGTCATAGCAAGACAAGAAAAAAAATCACTTTTACATACCTTTGTCAATTTTTATGGATCCAGTACTAATATTATTGCTTTAACAAACTTCCTGAAAGGCTAT
Source organism: Alligator mississippiensis (assembly GCF_030867095.1). Lineage (NCBI taxonomy): Eukaryota > Metazoa > Chordata > Crocodylia > Alligatoridae > Alligator > Alligator mississippiensis. Next base: position 49,885,346 of record NC_081827.1, on the reverse strand, counting down.
AAATATATCCAAGTACTTCAAACAAACTAGTTCATACTGCTCTTTTTGAACAGTGGCTGAAGGAGCATCTTCAGTTGCACAATAGAAATTGGTGCTTTTGGGAGCTCAGCTGTTGTAAAGCATGGAGCACAGTGACTGATAACCATGCTTTCTATCTAGCCTTGGATGGATTACAGTGTGGACATTCATCACAATGTCCCCCCTCACCCCTCTTCATCAGCATACATTCAATGATATCTCTGTGCACCACTCCCAAGTCTCAACATAATTTTAAAATATATTTCGAACTTGCCTGGAGAAAAGCAGTCATCCCTTATGTTCCCAAAACCAAAGAGAATAGGTCTTTGGATAAATAAATAGACCCAGATGCACAAAAGGATGCAAGTGTCACAATGCTTTTAGGCACCTAGGGCCACATGCATTTAGTAAAGCCTAAAAGTTAGGTACCTGGTTCCAGAAGTAGAATTTATTAATCCAAGTTAGACACCTAGGCTGCCTATACATGTGGTTAGAGGTGTGGGTTTAATTACAGTAGTTTCTGTGAAGCTGCTGTAATTAAAATGTCACAGTATCATGTGCATTAAACCCCCATGCATTTAAAAATGGCTGTGGGACACTTTGAATGAGATTTAGATAAAGTGCCCTGCACCCATTTTTAAATGCGTGGGGTCTTAATACATGTGATGCCACAGCTGATGCTGCAGCATTCCAGTTAGAACATGGAGCAGACTAAATTAATAGTCTGCTCCAATACATTCTAATAGAATGCATCAGAGCACATGTATAGGCAGCCCTAAATTCCCTGTACTTTTAATCAAACGCCTATTAGGATTCACAGCATTTATCACACTACAGACATACACCTAAATGAGCTACTAGGAAATGTTCCCAGACTTAGATGATCCTGTGAAATTGGGGATTCACCACTCCAAATCCCTAAACAGATATACATGTGTAAGTCATCCCTTTGTGTTTAGGCAACTAGTTTTAAAACACTGGGAGCAGTTCTGTTACCACCCATCTTATATATAATAGTCGATGCTTAAAATGTTTGACCTCAAAATGGAAAACCTAGGACCTAACCCACCGTAACCAAAAGGATTTCAGATTTACACTTCACTGAGGGGTACCCAAATAACCCAGGAACTGGCAAAGCTGAAGAGGCAATTTCCACCCTACCAGTGGAAGCTGAGCTATTACATAGCCAAGGGTTCAGGAATGGTGGAACCAGAAGAACTAAAAAGAGAATGACTGAAATCCACTGATGGTAGGGTTCTCTCGCATCTGTGTGTTTTATATAACTCAATACAAGATATTAGTAGTCCAAGACAGTGCCCTCCCGCCATTTCTTCTTTGCCAATAGCCTGGTGATTATCTCCCCAAAGACATTCTTAAAGTAGCTCTCTATCATATATTTTGTGTACCAAAAGCAATTTGGTCAACTTAGCACAGCACTCTACCAGAGATAAGCTGCTTTGCTTTTTAGCCCAGGTAAAGCAGTAAATTAATGCAGCTATAGCTGTTCCCAGTACCTGAATTCAAATATCTGTATACAGTGTAGAGAGGTCATCAGTTTTAGATCCCTCCATTGCAAGGGTCGAATTCAAAGTAATGCCTGATACCCGCCTGGAGCTTCCAGGTTATAGGGTATTTGGGCATTGGGAGGCAGGGGGAACATGCTCAACTACTAGTCATAACTGGTGCTGCTTGCAAGTGCTCATAGTGGGGGATATGATTTTGAATCCCCTAAGGCACAGGAGAAAATAAGAGCAGGATCTTACACATCCTGGGTGACTATTCTAGCTCTGAGCTAATGTATGTGGTAGGATGGAAATGTCATTGTCGTCTTAAAGCAATGACGGCTGCTGTTGCATTTTGTCTGGAGCCCAATTCAGTATACATGTTCTAAGAATACCCATCAGATAAAACCCTCAGGTAACTCAGGTGGAAGAAACTGTGTTTATGGATCCTGTTTGCAGATCCTGGTGGGGCTGTTCAGCTCCTCTGAGACTGCATTTTTAGACATGTGCACAAGCAGAACTTCAGCTGTCTAGGGAAGTTTAAGGTTGAAAATTATGATGCCTATAGACTTCCAGGGCCAGGCAGCATTTGAACTGGAATTTTAAGCAGTGTAATTCTGGATTTAGGAACTTAAATCCCATTCAAACCTTTTCTGTGGATCCAGGACACAGTTGTTTTTGAGTTTCTACCATTACAGAGTACAGTCTACTTTTGTTTTTCAGCACTGACTACCAATCATGCTGTCAGTCCAAAAGTTATCCAGAGAAAACATAAAGACAACAGGATGTCACTTTTGAATTTCAAATTAAAGTGGAATTAATTATTAATATGAAACAGAAGTTTTGGATGACCTTGATGAAACCTGACAATAATGAGTTTCATAGGTCACATTAAAAATCTTTTTGTTATCAGTTTTAAATGTACTTGTTTTCAATTTCATTGAATGTACCCCTAGTTCTTGTTTTATGAAAGAGGCTAAAGAAGAATATCATCTTTCAGGCTCCCAGCAGTTGCAAAACCCTTTGGAGCTCTCTTATTTAATTTAATTTAGTAGAGCTGCTACCATTTTCTAAATACTAAGTGATTGTCCACACTGGCGCGTGCTCTTGGCAAAACTTCATAATGTAGAAACAGAACATACAATTTCTACACAGTTAAAATTTAAAATAAAATCTAATTGAAATTACATTAACTCAAAAGACAGCATGTAGAAAATTTGAAATTGATAGAATTAACATGAAAGAACGGCTTTAATATTAAATCCCAGTAACAAATGTTGGGGAAGAAAGGTTGTGTATTACATAAACATTTAACTTTAAATAATGCTGGGGCAAACAGCAAGTGAATTGCTTCAGTTCCTGTTTGACATAAATAGAAAAAGTTCATTCCGGTAATTCCAAAAATTAAATTTGAAAGAATTAAGTTTTATCATTATGTATGAAGTTACATTATTAAATGTAACAGGAACCACACAGTTTGGAACTAACCCTGTAGAAAGCCTTTTTATCATTTAAATATGATTTTTTTTTTAGGTTTTGCCAAATGCTATTGCATGCTATTTCATCTTTAATTTAACCCTTTGAGCATTTGCAGACTGCATCATGGAAGATGAGGTGTAGGCATCAAAGAGAAAGATAAGTTTGATTAATTCAGTTTGGTTAGGAAGAAGGAGTATTTCAACTTGCTATCATGTTAATAACTATAAAGATAAACTAGGATTCCTGTTGGTGTTTATAATTGGTTCATTTTTTTTCTTGGATTTTAGTGTAAAATGCTAGAAACTGAAGATCCAGGCAAGAAACTGAACTCCTTTATACCTGTACAAGCCACAGTTGAGTACAAGAGGATTTATCCTATAGGAAGCCAGGCAGTATTTGGACGATGTGACTCACTCAGGGATTCAGGCAGAGGAAGGGGCAACTTTAAAGGGGTTATTCAGGTAAAGTGGTGAATGCTTCCTGGGTTGCTCTGAGCAACCCCAGTAAGGACAACGAGTCCAAGCACAGCTTATCCAGGGGGTGATGAAAATGTCTAGAAGGCATTCATCACCTTGCAAAATCAAACCCTATATATCCACTGCTTCCTAGGGAAACCTGCTGATGGAGCTTCAAGTAATGTTTTAAAAGTCCTCCTGTTATGTGTGCTATGTAACCTTCCTACCCACTCTAGCCCTTCTGGGGGGAATAAACTGGCATTTTTGTTCCCCACCCCTCCCCCCTAAGAGAGGTGTCAGATTAATACTTTAGACTTTCGTCTCACCATAGATAAACTTCCTGGCATTAAGGCCCCATATCATTGCCTGAAACATTCCAGGACTTCAGCGAAACAGTACTTGTATCAATGATTGTTTGCCATATCTAAATACTTTTATTCAAATGTGTTACAGATACGATTTTTACTGCATTTACTAAATAACATTGGGTTTTTCTACAATGAAAGATAAGGGCTAAATGTACAAGTAGGCAACTGTTGCTCCTTCTGGATCATGGTGTATATGTGAAAAGTCACCAGGACCTTCAATGAGTATGCCTAGGCAGGAGTACGGAGGAGTAGAGGCTGTCCAGACATTCCATCCTACTGTAGACCACTGAGACAGACTCCAAACGCCAGTCTAAATCCAAATGCTCAGGGCCTCAATAGCTATAGATATATGGGCATCTGGGAATTGAACCTAGGTCTACCCACAGGGTAAACAAGGATTCTAGCACTGAACCACAAGAGCAGGTGGTCTAAATGTAGATTGGTTATGTTGGGCCAAGTCATCAAATGGTATAAAACAGTGCGGGCTCCATTACAGTAAAAGGAGCTATACTGATTTACACCAAGTGAGCATCCAGTCCCTTCCATTTTAACTTTATACTGCATCATCATTTTAGATTGTAAAACAAAAATACTTCAGTAGGTACCAGAGCTCTGTGAAGACGATAGCCTACAGCTAAGCTAATGCCGCCTTTCCTGGAACTTTGCAAGGGTCAACAATGTACTCTAAGAAGTAGTAATGTGAGCCATGTTATAGATGCTTAAGGTCATAAAATTTTACTGGCCTATTTTTAGAAGTTGTTTTTAAACAGATTTCCAGCCAGAAAAGTACAGATTGATCAGAGTCAAAATGGTGAAATCCACTGGGGATTTTTATAAGAGTGGTCTCTTTGGAATATGGATAAGCACACGGTACTAGGTACACAAGGTAACTTTTGTTTAGGTAAACATCTGTAAGTTTGGATATTTGTTTCCATGTTATTGAAGAAGCTAAATAGAGTAACTAAATACATCTCTAATTTTTTTCCCAGCTCCCAGTTTCATGGTTCATGCTTTCTCTGTCTGTACTCAACAGTGAGCTCTTTGAGGAAGCTACATCTGTTTTGTGTCCTTTTTAGTAGTTGGTTCTCAAATCTTTTCAAAGTGTGTACTATATTTAATATAAGTAACTGCCTTGTAGTCCACCAACTCCCTGAATTTGTACTAACATAACATCTGTGTGGAACTAAAGCAATTTTGTGTAAAAGCAAAACAAGGAAAGTATTTTGTAGATTTGTAGCTATGTTTCAGTGAATTTTAGCCAATGGAAATAAGTGTCAAATGACAGATCTTTTCTGGCCACTAGTCATTCGTTTGTGTACTACCACCTAAGAAACTGATCTATAGCACTGAGCACATTCAGCACTTAATACATAAAGGGCATGTCTACACGTGGCCGTACAGCACCTTTGTTACTGCACCATTATTTAGTATTTCCTTTTGGAAGTACTAAAAGACAGCGCAGTAACAGCCTGTATTGCACTGCACAGGCCATGCACAGTTATTTTTATCCACTATGTCATTGTAGCAACACTTATAATGACTTGAGTGTTTTGCTACAGCAACATAGTGGCAGCATCACCGCTTTTGCCAACAGACTCTACAGCAACATAGCAGCTTGTATAAATGTGCCCAAAAAGTAAGAAAAAAAATACAACTATCCACACTGGCTGGACTAATCTGAAATTGTCAGCATAACTCTAGTATATTCAACAGTGTTGAAATGGATTGCAGCATTGCTCAGTGTATCTGCAAAAACAGCTAAACATCTTCCGAGACTTTGCTTTCTGTTGCTTGAAAAATGTCCAGTACCTCCTGTTTATGAGTAGATTGGAAACTTTGTCAGAGCAGATCTTTTCTTGTTACTTTACCCACTGCTTGTAACTCTGACTTGAACCTGGAAATGTAGAGATATGTGCAAAAGTGAACAATATTTTACCTTGAAGTGAATTCAGTAGATAGGGCACTAGATTGAAATTCAGGAGAACAAGGTTCTGTCCCTGTGGTGCCACAGACTTGCAGTGCAACTCTAGGCAACTGAGGCCACCTCCCTGTACTCTTTTTATCCTCCCACCTTTTGTCCATCTTCTCTTGTTTAGAATCTTCAGGTTGCAGATTGTATCTGACAAAGTGTTTGCACAGATCTAACACAATGGGATATTGTGCTGCTATTTTTCCAAAACCCTAAAAAAAAAGTTTTATTTTAATTTCACTAAGAGCCTATGTCCCTTTTGAAAATGAGACTTAAGATTTTGAGTGACTTAGCCAGTTTTAAAATGTTTAAAGTGCCTACGTATAGATTTAAGATAAACAGGTGGTCTGATTCTCAAAGCAGTTTAGCACCTTGAAGTCCATGAGAACATTTCACTGCATCTCATCACTGAAAATTAGGAAACTGAGCTAAGTGCAAAAGTGTGCATACAGATTGGCTTTTTAAAAACCATAAACCTATCTTAAGGACAGAAACAGCACCGATTTTTACTGAGATTTATGCTCCTAGGCCATTGAAATGGTTTTGAAAACCCCATCCTTATTTATACATCCAACTGGAAAATGTTGGGCAAGACTTTGGAGGAAGTACAATTAAGAATTATTAAATTAACTAAATTCAAATCAGTAATTGTTACATTTTATTTATAAATTTCTTATTTTTCCCCCCTTGGGAACAAAAAAAAAATCTAGATAGTATTCACAGTGGGAAATGTAAAGAGTTTTTCTGCCTTTCTATTACTCATCCACCAAAATACATACACACAGCTACACACGCATAATGGTTATAATTAAATATAACACAGGCTACTAGAAAAAATGGTGTATTATTTGAATGTTGACAAATTTTCTGCTGAAATGAGCAGTGAAAGAACATGCTGCTGCTTTATAAAAAAAATAAATTTCATTTTAGAAAACTGGAAAAAAGGTGTTCATGTCTCCTCAGTAAGAAGTATATTTGGTTAACGGTCTAGCTTAACCCCAGTTAGTTATGGTGCAATGCAACAGCTAAAGAAGTACAATAGTTTATTTGCAACATGGTCTAAATCCAGATGACATTGAAAATAATTTGTAAACCAATCAGTTCCTGTCACACAAAACACTGCAAGTTCAACTAGTTAAAACATGAGCGCTTAAATCAATTATCAGCATCTAAACAATTAAAGACTGTTCTGCAGCTACCATTTCAGCCAGACACTACAACCAGAATGCAGTCGGACTGATCGAGCTGCATGCTCAGGAATTCACCACACGAGTAGCACAGTAGCTGGATTGCCCCACAGCCAGTATCAAAGTTTCTGATGCTGCATAAGCTTCTCATGACATGAGTAAATAGGCTCCATTGGGAAGAAGAAAAAAAAAAAAAAAATGATCAGTGGATAGGTGCACAGCCCCTGGCTTCTGTCACCTCTCTGCCATCCTGTTCGCCATGCTGGATACAGGTGCTATTGAAAGGCTGGAGCTCCGAATTGCTGAACAGTGGACATTAAATATAAGGTTTTCCAAACCCTGATCTCTCATGTCTTCAGTGGAAGAACCAAACATACCTAATTAGAATGTGGAGAGTGGAGGCAGGATTTGGATGTTAAAAAACACCAAGATATGGTACACATCAGTTATTTTCCTCCAAAATTAACTTAATCCTTATGTAATTGCTGAAGAACAATGTGTTCCAAATGAAGAATATAAATTCCAAATATCTCCCAATGCAACCACAACACCTTTTTTTTTTAAACTGAAAAGGACATATTAATTATTAATTTAAAAAGAAAGACTCTCTGAAATATAGCAGGAAACCTATCCTAAAAGCTATAACATAATAATATTCCACATACCAGACAAATTTAATACAAGATGAGGTGACTCTTTTATCACAGCAGGTAGATTAAAAAAAAGCTCTGAATATGGATCAAGGTTTGGGGTATTTAAAAGGGCAACTCAGGTATAAGTAGTGAGACAGAAAGTTTATCTTGGAATGAGATTAAAGAAGTGCTATAGTCAAGGGGGGCTTGAAATGCAATGATTTCTTCAAAATTATGAATAATTGTTAAAAATCAGAATGTTTCCTTAAGCTTTTTTTAAAAGTTGTGGCCATGTTCTCAATCATCCAGAGATGCAATTTTGTCTTATTTTTAGGGAATGGTCATCATTTCTGCTCTGAGTATATCTGAAAGTATTTAACTAGTTCCAAAGATATGGGTTTTAAACCTATTTGTCTACACAAAGTCATAGGTTCACATTCAGGAAGCAGATTGTCTCCCTCTGTTTTTCTTTGTATAAAAGGTCCTGCTTTACCAAAGGGTAAGAGAGGAGAGAAGGGATAGATGAGGAGGGAATGCAATAGAGGAAAGTAGGCAAACATGTCTGAACATAAAAGGCAAATGGATGTAAATTAAAGGTAATAAGCACAGTATTTTCAGTTATTTTTATGTATTTCTACTAAGAAGAAAGATACTAAACCTGCTTTAATTTTCAAGACTCTCACACTACATCTAAGGGTATTGCTTAGAACATGCAAGCAAACAAGCCATTAAGAGGATGAGCTTTAACATCAGGCTACAACTCTTAGTAATATCACTGACAGAAGTTCCCTGACCCTGCCAGGAAAGGAATAATTATAGTATAGCAAAATGCTAATTAGCCAAAAGCAAAACTCGATAAGTCACACATATAGACCACAACAAAAACCTTGGAGAGTCGAACAATAGAGTTCAGGTCACAAAGATGGCAGCATTGATTTAAGAAAATCCATTTCTTGAAGAGACAAGCTAATCGAGCCACTTTTTCTTTCTGGATTGGCCAGAAGTGGGTGTCCAATACTTTCTTTCTGTTGCTTTCCCCCACTTCTCTGTCCTTTCCATGAGATATACACAGAGCAAGTGGAATAATTATTCTTCCCTTATGTACAAAGCAGATGAGATCTCTGGGGCTCTATCATCTTTTGTTGCAATTAGACTTCCTGCTACCCTACTGGCTGAGATCACAGGTTGATACTATGAGCACATATATGGACTGCACCATGTAAAAACAGGCAACAATGGGTGCATCTACATGTGCAATTAAGGTGCAGCAATAAACTCTGGCACAGTTTGTGCCACAGTCAGCTGGCCCTGGACGCAGCATCTATACTTGTGCCCGGAACCACAACACTATATTATGGCAAAGTTCATTAATTTACTATGTCCTAATACCAGCACACGTGTAAACAGTGACACTTATTGTGGAGCGGATTAGTCAACTCAATATTAAAGTGCATGTGTAGATACAGCCAATGGCCACTTCTCACACAAACCTCTTTGTGATGTCATGAACTGCACATGCGGAAAGTTAAAATGTACACTGTGCTACAAATTTGCAGCATGGGGGCAAAATTTGCTACCAGGATTTCCTGATATCAAAAAAACAACCCCGAAAAAAAGTGGCATAGTACATGCTACAATAGCACGTGCCAGAACAAATGAGGGCGTGGTCCTCAGGGAGACACTCTGGCTATCAGCATGTACCATGCTATCAGCCAGAGTGTCTCCACTCCTCCATTTGTGCCCCAGCACACCAGGAGCTGGGAAGAGCTGGGCAAGGACAGTTTGCCCAAAGTGGGACACAAAGTGCAACAGTGTGCACGTACTGAGCCATGTACTGCGGCACAAAGTAGTGGCACAAATTTGTGCCACTACACGTGCATGACCCTGTACATCTGGATGTGGCCAATATGAGCGATGTGAGAGCTTGCACAAAAAAGTAACCCTGTTCAACCTCTCTTTCAATGGCTACAAAGGTAAATTAATTCAAATGACATGCGATTATTTCATGAAAGGCACATAAGCATATGGTTAAATTCCTCTGAAGTCACTCAGTGGGATTTCAGTATGTGAATGAAGGATATGTTTAAATGTTCTCCTAAATAATGATGGACTTAAGCTTATGTACAAATGCATTCCTGAAGTAAGGACTTAACTGACTCCTGAGTATCCAAACACAGGCTCCTAGTTATAGCAACATTAGAAATGTAAAATGTAATTTTCAAAAGAGCTTACTATTCGCTTCCCTTGTGAAGATAGCCTTGAAAACAGAAGCCAATATAAATCAATGGAAGGATCCCCCATTCCTTACCATAAGATGCATTTAGATGCATCATAAATAATCATCTGATAAACCTCTTTTAACATTTTAAAGTTGCCTCTATTTATAATGATGCATAGGAACTGGTTACAGTTGAGGGGCAAAACAGTTTTATGTCACTCACCCCAATTACAATAAAGCTCCTTCTGCCATCAGATGTAACCACCTTCCAATATGCATGAACAATTCTCATTATCAGCAGTGGAAAATATAATCCCACTATTGCTAAAATGGAGCAGGGTTGACTTGGGAAAGGTGGAAGTAACCTTCTAAAACACAGCCAGGTATGTATTTATGTAAATAACAACAGCAACAATATACTGATATGAAACATCTGTACACACACACACAGTTATATTTTTATACACACACACACACACACACACACACACAAAGGCAGACTGGTCCTCATATTTCCATGAATAGGGAGGTTAGCTCCACAAAGCTAACACATGTAGAAACAAAGGGAAAGTATTTTGCTAGCACATCTCAAAATAAGTATGCAACTGAAATTATGTGGAGTATCAATAAAACTGAAAAGTCAATTTTCTTTCAAATAAAGTCACCTGGTATTTTAAATCAACATCAGTGTCCTCAAATCTCAAACTTTTCACACACTAAAAAAAGGTGTGTTCAAGTAAAGCTAATTAATATTCTCTTCACTCTAGCCATCAAAGTCATTTTGGTAAAGCAATTTCTTTATTTTTCATCAATACATATAACTTTTGAAAGCACTAAATGTTCATTGACGTAGCTGTCCTAAACACTCTTATGACAGCTGGAAAAGAATCAGCTTGTATTTTGCTACATTGGTTGGTCCCCTGGAGCCATGACAACTCTTCAATGGATCATATGCTATATACTATTATTGTATGATTATATATTTCTTATTTTCACACTATGCAATAGTAGTGAAATGAATAACAACAGTAATACAATTAAAACAGTATTCATCACCTTGAAAGTGATTTTTTTTTCAAAGTGACCACCTTTTTAAAGGTACAGTTAGCTCTGACTACATCCACTGCCTAAATAGGGAAAGCGAGATGAGGGCAAGAAGTACAAACGATTTGCTGAGCACCATGGAGAATGTAAATGTCAGAGAGAGAATTTGAACTCAGGAGTTAAACAACCCTGGTCTGGTGTCAGCCTGCTTCATACTCTATTTATCTATCTTTCAAAATCATGCTATGGTTTACATGCAAATTTGCCATTAACATCTACTTAAGGGGGAAAAAGAAAAAATGCTGACTAAAATTTTGATCTCAAAAGTTTTGTGATAGTCTTCTTCACATCCAGCAATAATTTGCTTAAAAATTTGTTGGTAAACATTAAATTGCTGCTTAAAATATGGAAGATACCTTAGTAGTAATTTAGTCTTAGAAAATAAACGTGATTTTGGCATTCTGTGCAATACATTTCAGATAAGGGGTACATCTTGGAAAAAAATGCCTACACATAGATCTGTGCATAGGCATGACAACTGAGATAAAATGCCTATACATACAGAAGATTACAATCAGCGTGTGTATATAAAAGGAGAGAGAAGGAATGTAGATTATGCATCATATACTACATTTAGAGTCTGACTCATCACATTTATGTTTCAGTGTTTCACAAATACCAGTCAATAGTTGCAGTTATTTCATAGCTGTGGGTTTGGTCCAAAGCCCACTGGAGTCAATGGGAGTTAATTGGAATATAATATGGCAATTTAAATTCCTATAATATTTTCCCATTCACTGGTACAAATTCACACCACCATCTTTAGCTTAAAAAACAATTCTTTTGTTCTTATGGAATTTAAACAACATCTTTCTCAAACACTAGACAAGAAAAGAAAACTTTATCCTTACGCTATTTGGCACACACACAGCTTTACATAACATGCTAATAATACACTGACAAAAAACATATGCTTCAGACTGTAACTAATAGAGAAAAAATGGAAACGATGTAAAAACTGGAACAGAATTGTAGCAAAACAATATACATCATGTGCTCATCTCAAAAGACCATTGGAGAGAGAGAACTACAAATCTTTTCTCTTGCATTTTTTCCTCAAAAGTTATCTTCAATGATCAGCTCAAAAACGTTCCAATGTATTTACTGTAAAAAGTATTTACAAGTAACTACATTTATTGTAAATGGTTCATTTTCATTTCAGTCCACTCCCCCTCCAAAAAAATACAAATCACAAACAAACAAAAAAACACTCTTAGGGACTGGGGAAAATTCTCTCCTAATTTACTACTATACTTCCAAAATAATGAAAGAAAGTATGAAAGTACCTCCATTAGTATGTAAATAATGTCATGTACATGTGACACATGATGTCAAGAATTCAATTTCATTGCTTACAGTTGAAGGAACAGAATATTTGCACTGCTTCTAGAAGCCTGTTTGAAGTGTAAATATACATACCTGTCCGTACCAACTGTATTCCAGCATTGTAAATGAAGTAAAAAACCAAGCCTTAGGACACTCAAGAGTAAGTTTGTGAATACCAGCTGTTTCATGTATTGCCAAGCGTATGCCTATGCTGCTACTTCTCTTGCAAGGGAGTGTGCTACAGTCTACAACTTTTTAGTTAGCCACCAGCACTGCTACAATCACAGCTTTGTTGAAGTGTTGTGCTCTTACAGCTAAAACCTGTTGATAATGAACCTGAACCCATTATTTTGAGTCAATGAATTGAAAGAAATAGGGCAAAGAATGAAAGCCACAGGGCCAATTACCAGCATTCTTTGATGTATTACTTGCTAGCACCCACCAAATCACTTTGTGTCTTTGTCTTGATCCCCTCTGTTATTCATTAATTATTCTGGAAGGGTTAGAGTTCAGATAGCTAATTGCACAGACAGTCTTACTTGGTGGGGATTCTCCCTACACTGACACTTTCCCCAACTGTGCCCAGCCACCTTGTATTACGCCAATTAATCCAATTCTTGGCATTTTTGTACAGTCTTCCAGGTTCTTTTAAAGCTTTGCCTAAAATGTTTTCAGTTGGGCTCATATAACAAAGGCTGAAGCAGATTTAAGAACTGGTTAGATAATGTTTTACAATTCATTGTATTCTTCCTTTTCTACAGAGGTCACTAGCTTCAACAACCTGGTTTTCCTTCTCACATGGTTGCATCCTTACTCACAACCACTGCATCTTTGCACTAGATCTTTTACAGTAAATGAAACTACAGATTTAAGAACTAGGTAGTTAATGTCTTGTAATATTGCATTTTTCCTCCCCACAACAACCAAAAAACAATGGACTCTTCATCATTATCTTTATCAAAAAGGACCTACAATGAATTGGTTTAACAATCTTTATACAGTTCTACAGGAAGATATTTATATAGCATGCTCGACCACCTACGTCCAGTAAATGACCACATAGTACTAGCAAACGTGGAAATTAAAACATAGATTTTCAGAATTGACTCTACTCAATTCATGTAATTTTGCAGCCGTGAATACCTGAACTTTTCCTATGATCCTGTTAAAATTATAGGGATAAGATTTTTCAGGCACAGGACAGCAATAGCAAAAGTAGTGTCATCTCCATTGAAACAAAGTTTTTGCACCTGTAATGTTTCCTTCCAATTTGTTATGGACATTGCAATATAATTGAAAATCATGAAATCAATGGAACTACTTGGAAGATACTAAGGAAGAACAACAAAATTAGGTCTTCAGACGCTGAGTGAGGCTCAGTTGAAAAATCAGTCTTTGAATGTGAAGATATAAAGTGCCCACAGATAACAAAAGCATTTTAAAATGGTGGTGGTAATGACAGAGCTGGTGAATGTCAAAAATGGAATTATACCTAAAAGGTATAAAGTACAAGCATAGCGATGAAACTTTAATTTTGGGAGTGTCCAGGCCAGAATAAAAATGACAGGTTTTGTAATAAAAACAGATTTTAAAGCAAAATCTGCTAGTAGTGCCAAAATACTATTAATCAACCTACTAATTCATCTGCAGGTAATAAAAATCCAGTGCCCTGCAGGGAACCAGGGCAGTTTGATTATTACAGGCACCCTGCATGAGAATCTGTATAACACCTAGGAGAATCAGATAGCTAAACAAAACAATAGATAGAAAGTTTCTTTATAGATCTCATTTCTTTGCCACAAATAAATTCAGGATAGTACTTTTTCCCCCCTTTATGAATGCAAAGTATGGAATAGACGGTAGTTAGTATGATGTTGTTAAGCATATTTTACATATATGTTCAGGACCACTCAGGTGAAAGTTTGTATAAAATAGTTCTGACTAGTCTGATTATGATATTGTCAATTACCTTGCTTTTTAAATTGATCTCTTGGCTTGGCTAACATAAAACCTCATCATCCATGAGGACTTATTAAGTGCTCACTTTCAAACTCAGTTTTATAAGCTACTTTAACAGAAAACTAAACAACAAAGAGTTCTTTGATTTAATTTATTCTTACATAACCATAACCATGCATAAAGTGTACATCTATGTTCTTTGACTTAATAATTTCTCATTAAAAGTCCAAAACTAAAGTTTCTGTCTCATTAATCTGTGATTGAAAGAACCAGGACATTTGAGTTATTTTCTGCAACAGAACAGTACTTTTTTATAAATGAAAATGAAGATAGTGAATTAGAGAAACAGTGTATAAAGGAAAGTAGCTCAACTCAGCTTGGGTAGATGAGGACTTGATATAGCGAGAACACTTTACACAGTATTAGAGACTTCGGTAATGTCATCTCAATATAGAATCCCATTTCCTATGGTTCCTGCTACTCACATATGAAAATTAGAAAAACAATCATGCCTCAAAGCTTTCTTAATGTCTGTGATCAAGAAACATTTAAAAATGTAAAGCCTAAACCTAAGGCTGAGGAACAAGGCCATAGCCATAAAGTGATGGGAACCAGAGCCAGGGACCCGCAGCCCATGAGGGGTAAGAACCAGGGTCAGTTACCTACAGCCCACAAGGGCAAATACAAGCAGGGCCAGGGGGGCCACAGCTTAGGAGAAGTGGAATCTGTTGGAAGTAATGAAGCCTGAATCCAGGAGGGACAGAGGACACAGGCCTAAGCCCAAGAAGGGTAGAGATTGTTTGAGGTACAGAGGCCTGAGCCCAGAATTAAATTTAAGGCACTGAGGTTGGAAGCTCCAACAATTGTGGAGACCGTTCCAGGTTTAGAAGCCCACTTTTATTGGAGTTGACGCTGCACCTGATGGCCCAGAAAGGAGGGACTGACTGCATTGGACGATGGGGCTTAACATGTTATGATCTGTAACATCTGCAAGGCTTGTGCATGGCTAGAAGGGGAGATGAAGAGACCACATAATTAGCCCTTAATTACAGTTTTTGGACTTACACTTGGGTAGGTACTTGTGCATATGGCACAATGTCCCTAACTAGTCTGAACACAGTACTTGTGCATTCAAACTGTATGAAAAGTAAGATTGCAAATTGTGTATAAGTGCCAAAAATGGTGGTAATGTAGCTGGATAAGTGCCATGAGGGTGAGAGGATTCTTCCCTAATATTCCAAAGAGTCCAAAATTTATTATTTTTAAAACTCATGAAGCTGTAAGCCAAAATTATCAAATGATTTTGGAAGAAGTCTACCTCATGACTTCTGAATACTTGCAATTAATGCATAAGAACTGCCATTTACTAGGTCAGACCATAAATCCATCTCACCCAGTATCCTGTGTCACACAGGGGCTGAGAGTGGATGCTGAAAGGGATTCTGAACAGGGTATGACCAGGGTTTTTCCCCTGTTCTTCTCCCACTTGCAGCCTCCAGCATTAAATATCTAGTTAGTTCTGATTCAGAAGCTATAAACCTAAGGGTTTATATTTTATATATATTTTGCAATATTTTACAGTTAGGGTGGCCAAAATCTGGAACCAACTTCCCAGGGAAGTGGTCCTCACCCCTACCTTGGGCAAATTCAAGAGGAGGTTGGATGATCACCTGTCTGGGGTCTTGTGAACCCAGCATTCATTCCTGCCTGTGGCAGGGGGTCAGGCTAGATGATCTGTTCAAGTCCCTCCTGACCCTAGCTACTATGAAACTATAAAACTATGAAGGGCTTTGTAACACCTTACAGTTTGAGCTGCACAAATGTTGATTCATGTCAGTGCTAGCTTGGATTCTGAAGCACTCATATCCTTAGCATAGAAACTTTCACTGACTTACAGACCCTAAATCCTATGCTCAAATGCTACCGATGCACCTTTCCTCCAAGAATCTGTCCAATCCCTTTTTGAATCTGGTTAAACTGTCAGCTTCCACAATTGACAATGAGTTCTGCACTTTAATTACATAATTGCCCAGGTAGACATACCCAGTAACACATCTGAATAAATCTGGAGCAGTTTGGCATACTACAGAGGAGCTGATCGGAGCATGAGGGTACTTCAACATGGGGCTAGCCAGCAGGTAGCCCCCACACTGAAGCACCCTCATGTCCAAGACAGCCCCATCAGTGTCTACATGTACATTGTGACAGAGTAAATCATTCTACCCTAGGATAGTACTTGTGTCTGGCAGTACTATCCTATGGCAGAGTTTATTAGTTTACCCCATCCTAATAGCACTGCATGTGGAAATGCTGACACTTTTCTGCAGAGCTAATTAGGCAATTCTACAGTAAGCATCACATGCAGATACGGCCACTATGAAAAAAAAAATTCCTTGTGTTAGTTTTTAACTTACTACCTATTAGTTTGATTTTATGACCTCTAGTTCCTGTATTGTGAGAGACAGTAAATGTAGTAGTAGTTTATTTATAACTTTCACCAAAACAGTACAATAAAATGACCAATAAAATGATATGTCTATAATTAAATAACATTTATATAAATAATAATTTTTACTAAGAGCATACAAGATTATCCATTCTACCAGAAACAGAACATGATGTATAATTATCGAAAAGAAGAGGTAAAATGGAGCAATGAATGATAAAACCAAACAAGAAAATTCAACTTGATTTTGGCTCTTATTCTTTGTGCAAGTACGAATGCACCTAAGGAGTATAAGACAGGCTCCAACGTGTTAGAAAGGAGCCAGATTTTTTTTCATGCATTAGCCCAGTACTTAGTTTTTCCCATTAATGGAGAGATCCAGTTCCCTCTTATTTCTTCAAAGAACATAGAAGATCATAGATCATGATTCAAGTTATTGATCTCATTCTTCTTACAAGAGCATGTTCTATCCAAATATGAAATCCAACATCATCTGCCCATGACAACTGCAGATCTCATTAGCATGAATCTCAATTGTAGCAAGGGCTCGGGCTCAAGAATACCCTGTTACTTATAGGGTGGTAAACAAACACGGAACTTTAGAAACTGGGATCTGCTTACCAGGAGACTGGAGAGGCTGAGCAGCTTAGGACTGGCACATTGCAGACACTCAAAGTAGACAGGTAGTGGGGTAAAGCAGGCAGTGTAGCAGGACTTGCTGCAATGATAGCAAGGAGATTGAGCTCAGGATGGAGAGAGGAGGGGCTGCTCCAGCAGGACCATGTTATGAGCCTAATGAAGAACACCTGCAGAGGGCACAGGGTAGGTATATGACTCCCAGGGGTAGATGGCTGAGGAGATATAAACAGGCTGAGACTAGGGTAGACTTCTCAGCTTGATGGGGAAGCAGAACTGAGTGAAAACAGTTGGTCAAGAGGATTTCACCTAAGAAGACTAGGATCATGAAAAGCTTGGTTTTGTTATGCTGTTAGAGGGCTAATGCTTTCTGCTATAGTAAACTAGGACTGAAAGGGTAGAGGATGTCCCACTTTGGGTGCCTGTGAGCATATGAGAGTTTGGGAGACCATGTGGGCAGATCTGGGGCCTGAGACTGCCCTTTTTTTTCCAAAGTGGCAAGGAACATACCTGTGACCAGAAAGGGGAAGCCAGAACCCTAGAAGGGTAGACTGGGGCTGAAGGCCCACCAAGAGTTTAAGAGCCTAGGGGACTGAGGGGAGGCATCTCCCGCACAAAAACCTTCTAGGGACATAGAGGCCTGGAAAGTCTGTACCTTGATCTGGGGCCCAAAGGTCGGTGGAGGTTCTAAAAGACACAGTCCAGGAAGAGACCTGTGTTGAATGGAGGGGCTGAGGGCCAGTTGAGGCTCTTAAGGACATGGAAACCAAGAAGTGGTCAGGGGCTGGGTGGGGGCAGAGGGCCCACCATGCAGAGAAAGTGTATGTGGGGGGGAGTGCCTGCTACACAGATACTGGACTGGGGTTGAGGGCACACCTGACCAAGCTATCAGACTGGGACTAGGTACTCACAAAACTAAGTTATCAGATTCACTGGCTCCAAGGCTTCCTGAACTGAGCTAATGGACTAATTAGGGCCAATACCCTGACTGGACATTAACTGGCAAGACCTGTGAGGCATAGGCATGGTTAGAAGGGGCATTGAAAATGGCAAAATGGATCCATAAGGTCTGGTGTTGCTAATGCACTAATCAACAGTGGACCAGCAGCCATTTTGGAGGTCCTAGGCAGCCTCCCATTTCCCAAGTAACTCAATTTTGCCAAGGTGTGGCAGGTGAGAAAACAGAGAAGGAGCCTAGGGATCCTGAGCAGTGATGCCAAGCTACACAGCTGCTAGGGATCTCCATCACAGTTCATCAATCTAGTGATGGTCTCTCATTTGTTTGTAGTTTTTGCACCACAGACAGATTGGTTTACTAAACTTAAAAAGGGGAAATTCAAGACCATCTCACTGACACCATATCTGTCTGCATGCTGGCCTCTTTAATTCTTAAATTTATATCTTGTTTTAAGTCCAGGATAAATATAGGGTCAGTTACTCTTAGTATGTTTCCCAGGCCATTTTTCTAAAGGAGTGTATTAAACTTCTTTAGCCAATAAACCAGGGTTTATTTGGCAGGAGAAAGTCTCCTAAAATGCCCTTCTTGGGGTATCTGGTAGGTGTAAAAGATCTAACTTTCATCCAGTAATGTAGGGGTTCTTAATTGGGCTAAAGTGCTGACATTTATCAGTCTGTTTTCAGAGCTCATGAGTCCCCTGTCATAGAATTAAGTAAAGATAAAAGCTGCCTTAAAAAGCAATTCGGATTTTTTTCAATTTTGGGGGTCAACACCCCAGAGATCTGCTCCAAACAATAAAATGGAATCTCCTTTGGGTCTACAGACCCTTAGGGTTTCTGTAGACTTGTGGGAATGCTGCGCCAACATGCTGTAATTACAACGCAAAGGAACAGACTCGATTAACTGAGTCTTCTGGAGTGTGCTACTTAATGCACTCCAGCAACCTCCTCATCTTATTTAGCATCCTGCAGTTCAAAATGGTAGTGAGGGTGCTTTACCTAAAGCTCATTTGATGAGCTTTAGTAAAAGCACCCTTGCCACCATTTTGAACACTGAATACACAAGATTCTGGAAGTGCTTTAATTAGAGCAGCTTTCACAGCTGTTCTTAGTAAAGCCCCCCCAGCACATATAAAGATGCTGTTAGTGGTTCCAGAACTGCTCCTCTACCCATCTTATTGTAGATGGATAAAACTCCACCCACAGCGTGTTTTGCTCTCTAACAAAAGGGTGGACAGAATGGCAGATCCAGCCAGTAGTTGGACTCCATTTCCCAGCAGCCCCTGCCCATATGCCTGGGGCCAGTCTTCATGGAGAATGCAGCTGTAGCTGCACTGTGATAGTGCAGGTTTGGGGTTGCCATGGAAACCAGTCCCAGCTGTGCTGGCAGGGCGTGTGGCAGGGCAGGGGGCTGCTCCAGGGCTACTGAGATCTTGCAGCAGGGGCAGCTTGGTCTGGGGCCAAGGAAGAGTCACAATCTGCAACCTGTATGCTCCAGGCAGGGTGACAGAGTAGTCCCGAGTCACATCTCTGCCCCAGCTTCTTGCAGCGGTGACAGAGTAGTCCCGAGCCAGGGCAGAGCCATGATCCACTACCTGTGCATCCCTGCCTGCAGCATGCAAGCTGCAGATTGTGGCTCTGCCCTGGCTTCAGACCCAGACCAAGCTGCCCCCACTGCAAGATCCCAGTGGCTCCAGAACAATCCCCTGCCCTGCCAGGTGCCCTGCCAGCACAGCTGGGGCTGGTCTCCATGACAACCCCAACCTTGTGCTATCACAGTGCAGCTGCGGTTGGTCTCTGTGGAGACTGGCCCCAGCCATGTGGACAGGGGCTGCTGAGAAATGGAGTCCACTACTAGCTGGACCTGGCCCATAGGCTGGACTTTGCCCGCCCCTGCTCTAACATTTATATTTTTAATGTGTTTATTCCTTCTCAGATTTTTGCTAAAATATATTCCAAGGTATTTAAAGGAAGATACCACTTCTAATTTCTTTTCCTGTAAAAATGAATCGTATTCCCTCCTTTCATTTCCAAAGTCCATTTCTAAGCTATTTGAGTTGCAATACTGTTAAAAGGCATCTAATAATCTTGGAGACCTATTTGAGATTATGACAAAATTAATGCATCTGCATAGAGAGAGAGAGAGAGAGAGAGATGGTCATTCAAAATTATGGGTGCAGGGAATTATTTCCCTGTTTGAACCTGTTTTAAATAATTCAAGAATAAGTTGAAAAGTTATGGAGCAAGCAAACATCCTTGCTGTACCCCTGTCTTAGTTGGGAAACTATTGGGTGGGGCACCACCAATCCCATAACATGCATTTGATTCTGTATTTAAATAGTCAGCTACAGCTGATGGTAAGAGAATTTTGTCTATTGAAGTTATTTCCAGTTTCTTCTATCATTTTAATCTGTCTATGGAGTCAAAGGCTTCCTTGAGATCTGTGAAGGCTACATACAGGTGATTTTGTCTTTTTGTCTTAACAGATGTAGCTGCCAGAGAATATAATGCAAAGCAATTTTCCATGCAGGAATAGCCTTCTCTAAAGCCAGCCTGCTCTTTGGCCAAAATAATTATTTTCAGAGAACCATGTCTGAAGGTGAAAAAGTAAATATTTCCCAAGTATTTTGATGGGAATACTGGAGCAAAAAGACATGGGATCTCTTATCACTTTTGAAAATTGGGACTATTATTTCCTTTCCAATACTTTCAATAAATTCCTTCAAAAATAATTATATTAATTTTTTTTGTCAGAATTGGGCACCACCAATACATAAATTCCTTGAAGATTTTTTGGGGAAAAAGTCAAGGCCAGGGGCCAGATAGTAAATGATAAATCCCAATTTCCTTTCTCTTCACAATTTAGTATTTTGTAAACCCTTATTGTGCCCCCCTTCAAGCGTCTCTTTCTAGTGAATAGACCTAGCCTCTTTAGTCTCACCTCATATAGAAACCCCTCCATACCTCTAATTATCCTTGTTGCCATTCTCTGTACCTTCTCTTATTCTTCCATCTCCTTTCTGAGGTGTGAGGACCAAAACTGGGCACAGTATTCAAGGTGTGAATGTACCATGGATTTATAAAGGGGCATAGTGATACTTTCTGGTTGTTTGTGTATGTGTTTTGAAAAATTCTCTTCCCTACTAACATTTTGTTTGTTATTCTGATAGCTGCTGAGCACTGAGCTGATGTTTTTTAGTGAACTGTCCACAATATGTACAATATTAAAGAAAACTATTGTTGTCTGTCACCAGAAGGCGCTGTGCGGATAGGAAAGATACCTTTGGAATCCTGGGGTCTTCCACGTTGAAATGAACCCCAGTCTAAATCAGAAGAGTTTCAATGGCTACTCTAATGAATAACCAAGCTCAGAGAAGTCCTCATGGAAGAATCCAAATAAGGCAAGCCCTCCAAAAAGTTATCTCCCCATTGACTTCCTCCTCACCTACCACAGCTGCCTGTGATGTGACTATGTTTTCTTTGCACAGGGGGAAGTTGTAGCACAGATCTGGGTCCTCTATGCCATTGGAGAAGCATCTGTAAACAGAGCTGGAGTCAGTCTATCCCTATCATTTTATGCATTAGGGAGCTGATTCTCCACTGCTTTGCACCTTGTTTAAAACTGTTCATAGTGGATATAAAATTCTACTAGAAAACTCTGAGTTTGTAGTGATTTGTACCTGGTCTCCAAAGATGTAAATAATTATTTCTGGGCCAGGGGAGTAAATTTTCAGGCAAAGTGTAGCAAATAAAATGTAATGTCTTATCAACATACTGTGCTAGTTCAATGTTCAAAAGTTCATAAAAAAATTCTATGTAATGAAATCCAAAAACATGGATCTTGAATTTTTCAGTTCTTGGACATGGCAACTTGAGGGAAGAAATTGCCATCACAGGTATATCAAAGGACCCACAAAAAGAGCCAGTCTCCCTGGCAATAAATTGTAGTGACTGAAGAACCCCATTTTTGCTGCTGTCTGGGATATCTTTGGTCAGTAAAGTCCCAAAAATCAAGGAGCAGCTCAGGAGATGCACTGATTCCCATAACAGATTAAACTTTTCTATTATAAGAAAACAATTTGAAACCCTCTGTACCAACCCAGTCTTCTGATTGGAACAGCTAAACCAAAGCTACATCATGATCCATTCTACTTGGTGGTTGGACACTTTTGACCTTGAGTAGGCTGTATCTTCTGTCAACAAACAACATAAGCTTTCTCTCTCTCAGACTGTACTTTCTCTTTAGGGCAGGTGCTTACTATCTATTTGTCTCATACCTAATACAGTGAGGGACTGACTTAGTTAAGGCAATAACTTGTAGTATCTAACAATAAATTATTTCAGCCATAGCAGAGATTTTCCAAAAGAGCTGTTTTTCTTGAAGTCAAGAGTAATTCTTTTTGACCTCAGGGGTTGCATCTACATGTGCGCTTTATTGCAGAGTTGACTAATTATCTCCATAGTAAAGGATCACTGTCTACATGTGCGCTGGTATAAGGGCGTAGTAAATAAACTCCAGTGTAAAATAGTACTGTTGAATAGTACTGTCCTATGGTGGAGTAATTTATGTGCACTGAAATACACATGTAGACAGTGACAGGGGCTGGCTGGGGCACGAGGGTGCTGAAGTGTGGGCTCCACTCTGGCTCAAACTGCTGTGATTCCAGGCACATGTGCAGATGCTGTGCCCAGGAGCAGCTGACTCTGGCACAAACTGTGCTGGAGTTTATTGCACTGCTTTAATAGCACATGCAGAAGCACCCAGGGGGAACAATCCTAGACCAGCACTGAGTTCTTTTGAAAATCCTACTTCATTTATCCTCCTTTATTAGAAGGCAGGATGTTCATTATGAATCTGAATGTTTTCTAAACTTTATACTCTTTCAACACAATAGCAGAAACAATACATGCCTTTATCACTAAATTATCAAATTTACAATAATACAAATCCATATGTGAATAGAGTTATTGTGGTTTACAGATAAATATGTAACTCCTCATTCAAAACCACTGAATAAAAGTGCTGCAAAGAGCTGCAATATAAGCTCTACTTCTACTAGATATGCAACGGAGACAGCAACAGAAATGGAGGTTGAGATCCTGAAAGAGCAATCAGTTTGAAATTGAAGTAAAGGGCAAGCAGCAGCAAAATCACTTGGAGAAAAGGTCTAAGTTATGCTTGACTAGATTTTCTCCTGTATGTAAATATAGGTTATGTTGCCCCTGTGGATTTAAGTCTTATTATCTGACCCCTCTATGAACTTCATATCATTAGGCTAAAACTCCTTGCTTTTTCCAAAATGCTAACAAATTAAAGACCCTCTTTAAAATAAGGTAGAGCTAAACTATGAACCACAACCTTAAATTCTTCATTTAAAATGGTGTAATACAAAATCTAGTCACTGCTAACTGCTGTAAGGAAATTAAATGGTTTTCAAACCACATATATTAACACACTCATCTTTCTTCCTGAAACAGTATGATTCAGAAATGTGGTGTTTTCCCCAGCAATTGCATCTTATTTTTAGATCCTCTCTTTTTTATTAATAGACTATACTGCTTGTTAGCTAAGATGAAATCCTACTCAGAAAAAAATTTCACTGCTTGAAAACTTTGCTTGAGAGAGGGTTATAGGATTAAATAATGAATTAATAATAAAAATAACAATTACATTGGATATTGTAAAAATAATATATCACAAAAAAAAAATTTAAACCAATCCTGGCTATCTAGAAGAACACAACTTTTTGAGTAAGTGGCATAGTTTGCTCCACTTCCAGAAATCATCACATTTTCCAAAAATGTACTACGATGCAGAGCATTTAGATGAAGCTCCTAAGCTCATTTTGGTTTTCAGAGAACTAAGCATTATATTTTTATTGTTGCACCTCAGATGCACAGAAGGTCACTATGAAACAACTCAAAATTCTGCATGCAAGTCACAATCATCTATCTGGCATGCCCCAATAAAAATCTAAAGAACTATTTTGGTACAGAAAGTCAACCTCAAACTGGGTGTGACCTGAAGAAACACTGATAAAATAACAAACAACATACTGTAGTGGTCCCTTTTCTAATGACAATATTATCATGCTGATGAATGCTGCATAATAAAAAGATGACCAAATATGGCTGCCTCAGAATACAAGAGGCGCATCAGGCTGGATTCTTCTTTGAAACTACATTTCTCAAGAAACATTTATTTTCTGTGAGAGAAATTCAACAGTTTCTAATCTATTCAGCACTAGAAAGCTGAAGGAAATACCACAGAAATTAAAGACTTTCCTTGTGAGAGGTGGACGTAGCAGCACTGGAGATTGATTAACCCATTTCCATATGAGAATGAACCTGAAAGAAATTACCTGGATGTGATTTTATAAAAACCTAGGGTGACATCCTGGCCTCTTGAAGTTAACTCAGAATGCAAGTTGACCTCAGTGACTTCAACATACACAACCATGTATCTGCAGTAAGTTGAGACAACAGATAAATATGAATTAGACTCCACCAGATTGCTTATAGTATTAATAACCCCGTTTTGAAGGAGCACTTAAGAAAGCTGACTAAACATTAACTAAATTATAGTGATACTTATTACAGAGCATATAAATGCAATGTTTCTTAACATTTTTTTGCAAGAAGAATTTAGCAAAGAATGAGGGGTATGGTATAATACTCTTTTCACAGTTGTAATAGTGTACTCATTGTTCTTTTTAACAGCAAAACTTCTGTGATTTTTTTAGAAACATTATAGTATGGCAATACACACAGTACTGAAAAGGTTACAAGCAGTAAATAAAATCCCTGACAAAGCAGCAAGAAATTAAATGAGATAACATTGATGCCTTTATAATAAAATACCTTCTAGAAAGTGATTCACAAATGTAGAAGCAGCAGTGACCAGTGATGCAAGACAAAAGCTGGTCTGCAGGAAATATGTCCTTACGTATGCTAGTAACAGATACTCTGCTTAACAGAAAGTCTTTAGAAGCTGTGATAGAAAGAATCATCAGTGTTTGCTGTGCTAGAACTGTGCATGTTGTTACAGAAATCAATTGCTCACACACTGACGCCGACGCCACCTACCAACCTGATCTGCTGCTGCTCTGTGTATGTACGTGTATACATGCATACACATATATATTAATATGTCTATATGTGTGTCTATATAGACATATATATATGTGTGTGCATATGTATATGTATGTGTATGTATGTATGGATACACACACACACACACACAGATATATTTATATATATTTATATATTTATATATCTGTGTGTGTGTGTGTGTGTGTGTATATATATATATATATATATATATATATAAAAATACTTTTTAAATAGAAGCCCCTGCTTTTGCAGAGCTCTAGACCCCAAGGGATAAGCTCTGTTTTTATGGAACAAACTCTATGGGGCACAAACTCATTGCTTACATGTGATTTTACAGTGTGCTGCACTAGGGTCAATTCTCAGCAATACCTGTAGATACTACTCTAATGTCTCTGTATGTATATATACAGATATGTATTAGTAACAGTGGGTAAAGAATAGTCACCAGATTTGAGTAGCAGATCTGAACCAATTTTATGATCAATTTCTGACAGATTTGGAAACACAGCCTCTCTTAGGGACTAAGTGTTTATGAAGACCTTGCCTGAGGTCTTGAGTAATCTTACTTCTAAATGACGCAATAATAGAAACTTTCAGAGATGCATTTAAATCCATTGTTTTAAAGATGTGCATTATATTTGTTTAAGTTCTAAGGAACCCCTTTATTGTTTGACCCAGAAAAAATCCATTTCCACTGAGAGACTGAAGCAACTAACATGCATGGTGAAGTAAAAAATTTAAGTTGTAAGGAAATCCAATGAATCAAATGGCTAGGTTCATAGTCAATGTTAATAGCAGTAAGCTGAAGAAGAGCCTGATAATATGCTTAGTTCCAAGAAATTTAATGAAACCATGGAGAAAATCACTTTTACCCTCCTCCCTGGCTATGGCAGAAAAAAATAATCAGTAGCCTGCTGGAGTTAGCTATACCAATGCAATCAGGTAGATATTAGTGAATGGTCCTGAATGAAGAAAGTTCCTCTTAGTAATTATAAAATAGCATGACAATTTCATACAGTTTCATTCAGGTCAAAGGAATGTGTGCAGGGGCTAATCCAGAGGAAGCGTGGTGGAACATTGCACCCTGCCTTTGGCTGTGCCTCACGTGACATCTTGGCACCAGATCTGGCTGGAGCCTCTACTTTTGGGCAGCTGCAGAGTCCAGGGATGAGTGCTGTTTTTAAGGTAACAAACCCTTTAGCTAGGGACAGACATTCAAAAAGCCTGAGCCTAAATTGATTCAATCTTTGCAGGTTAGTCTAACCTGGCTAGGCTAAACCGGTTTGTAACCACATAGACAAGCCCAGAAATCCCAGAAATTCAGGAACATCCCTGCAGTGACTCAGGCTAGAAGCTGGGAGGGGGCAGGGTGTTGCTACAGCAGCCCTCCCTCCCTTCCACAATGCTGAGCTCAGGGAGGCATGGCCAGGCCCTGGCAGGACACTGATTAGGGAGGGGTCCCTGTTCCCCCCTGGAGCAGCCGAACAGGCAGTTGATAATGATATTTATCACCCCTAACTCAGTGTTTATCACCTTATTAGAAAACAAAGCCTCTCTCCATTAGTTCAAGCTCTTCTTAAACAGCTTTTACAAGGAAGGAACCAGTCTCCGACAGCACAGACCATAGCCAGCATGTGCTATGCTAGCTAATGCTGAAAGGTGTTTATGTAAGGCAGAGGGAAGTGGGGAATCCCTGCTTAGCTGGGAGTGGTAAGGGGAGGAGAAGGTGGAAGCCCGGCATATGCCTGCAGTCTCTGCTGGATCTCCAGCCAGGGAGCAGAGAGGAGGGGCCAGCTCTGCTGTGGAGCAGAGAGCCCCGCCCAGCCCAGAGAGTATGCCAGGATGCAGCGGGAGTCTGGTTTAACTTAAACCAGGAAGCAGTCTGGGACAGACATTGCATAAACCAGTTTGACCCAAATCAGTTAAGTGTGATACTACATTCAACCAGGTTTATCATCTCAAACCGGTTTCAGACATTTTCAAACTGGTTTATGTGCACTGAACATCTCTTCTGTTACAGGTTTAAACCAGTTTCTGATTACTTAAACGAGTGTATGTATAAAGTCTGTCCCTAACCTTTAGGACTCACTGGGTCAGTCCTTAGTGATGCCTCTGGACACTACTGTAATGTGTGTGTTTGGTCTATACACAGAGATATATATGTATATACACACGTGTGTGTACATGTATGTCAGTAATATGAGTAAAGGCATAAATGAGGAGGATGCCTTTTGAATGAAATACTCTTTTTATTCTTTTTCATTTTTAAGATGAATATGGAGTTAAGTCTCATTTTTTCCATATCTGTGCTCTATGGATAAATGTTGTCGGTATTGTTTTTGAATCAATAGGCATAATGCAGAGAAAGAGTTTTCTATCTGCTGAGGATCATCACATTTTATAAGCAATATTGCTGCTATCAAGAGCGGCCCATTAACAATACCAATAACTATCACAGCAGTGTGGGAATCTCTTCTGAGAGGTCATCAGCCCTTGCTGCTGAAAATATGCTTAAAATAGCCATGTCTATATAGAGGCATGACTTTGTATAAAATTTCAAATGAGGATATGGAAAAGTACTTACTGTTTTCTTTCTTTTTTCTTTTTTTCCTAGTAGCACTGTACATTTTAAAATGTCAGTTCTCCTCAAGTTTTATTTCCTAAGAAACAGAATTATACTTTTCATATTTTTAAAGAATTAAATAAGACTAAGAGATGTATCTACCAAGATAAAATTTGATAGCTGTGATATCACTGATCTGAATGATTCTGAAGTTTTTAAGAGTTATTTTTCTATTTAAATAGAGGGTCTGCCCTGTTAACTGAAAAAGGCCAATTTTTCTGGGGCCTACTCCAAAGCCAAAACAAGTTAAACGTACTCAATCTATTGTTTGCAATTGGCTTTAGAACAGGCCTTGGGTCCTTCAATGTAAAGCACACAGGTCTTATCTGGCATGTGGGAAAACCATAGGTATTCTAATGCTGAACTACTGTAGGAATTCCTCCTACAATGTGATTGTAAGGAACACACAAGAGCTCTTAACCTAAGTGCCTACACCTTGTATACATCCTCCATTTCATACTGATTGGAACAAACTTTGGGTAACCTTGTAAAGAGAGAGGCTTGCAAGGTCAGATCTCATGTTTTTTACTGATGTAAACAAAAAAGTGCGGATTAAGTGTTTGAACATAGTAACACAAACAAAGCAATGGAAACCCATTACCATAAGGAACAGCACTTATTTTCATGAATAGAAACCTAACTGATAACATCTGTAAGGCTATCCTAGTTAAACAGTTGTTAAGTGTTTATCATAAATTCATCACTTAGCTGGGGGGGGGCGGGGCGTTGCTTTCATGATCAACCCCTTTCATTAATATATACCCAATCAGGTTGTAGATAAATGCATCCCTTTAATGATTGCATATCTATGATTGTAAACCTGAGGGAAAAACGTAAAATAATGGACTTGAGTTGTAGGGGGAACTGAACAACTAACAAGAGCTCAGAGTTCCTGTGGTCCAGCCTATATCCATCCCCTAAGATATATAAGTTTTTGCATTTCCCTTGCCTAATCTGAATGCTAGTTAAACTTATGTTTAGCTTTCCAATAAAGTGATCGTCTTCAGAAGACATGGAAATACTTTCTCTTTATTCCAGGGCCCTGTACAACAAAGTAAACTCCATGGGTGTGCCCAGAAGAGTGTGCACATGCATCTTGCAGCATCTCAAAGGACCCCTGCTGGCCCCGCCCACTCCCCCAGATCCTTGCCCCATCCCCCACCTGCCCCCCAAGTCCCCCTGATCCCTGCCCCACCTGGCCCCTGAGCCTCCCTCATCACTGCTCTGCCCGACTCCATCCCCTGCCTGCCCCCCAAATCCCCCTGATCACTGCCCCACCTGTCTCAAGTTGTCACCTGTAAAATGGGAAATACTTCTCAAGGAATGGTTAGGCTGTAATCTCTCATTTTGAGCAGCCATCTTAATTACTGCCTATAGTCATCATTATGGCCAATTACTTAAACTAGGTGATGTACTTTGCAGTGTTCAGCAAGGTGTTTACCACCACTTTTTGGTAGATACAAATACACACTAATGATGATACTTTTTTTCTTTATACCTGTATTCATAGAAAGGCTGACCTGGATCAGACCACTTCTTTTTTATTTGTTTCATTCTGATATATACACTCTTTGTTCTGCTTCTTTTTATTTATTTTTTTTCTCTCAATTTTTTCCCTTATGCAGTCTGCTTTGGTATGCTTATTTCATGTGTTCATTTCTCAGAATTATAGAGTCACGGAAAAGTAGGGCTGGAATGGACCTTTGGAGGTCATCTAGTTTAACCCATTTCCTGAAGCAAGATCCTCCCTAACCAAACCATCTTATGCAAATCTTTCTCTAACCCAGGGGTGTCCAACCTTTTTGAATGTGGGGCCGGATCATGAACTTTTTATCACCCAATGGGCCAGCAGGTGTGGTCACTCACATGGCCTGTCCAGTCCAGCCACAGCCTGGGGGCGCAGAGGTCGAGGGGTGCCGCCTGACCCTGCCATGTCCTCCCTGCCACCTGGGTAGCCTCAAGGATGCTCCCACACCTGCACACCTGGGCTTAGCAGCCAGGTGGACATGTGGGGACTCTAGAGGGGGATGCAGGGTGTGCAGGGACACCCCCCTGCTCCCTCTCCCCCAGGGAAGCCTGAGCCTGAGCCCAAGCGGCAAGGTTCCCTCCCTCCCCGGGGACCATGACTCACCACCCCCAGTGCAATGTCTGAGGGTGCAGGGGGATGCAGGGAGGCGGGAGCGGCACCAGCTTCCCACCCCAACAGCCACAGCAGCAGCAGCAGCAGCAGTGGCAGCAGCATCTCCCACAGGCCCAGCTGCAGCATCCCTCTGAGCTGGCATCCATGCCCTGTGCACCCACCCACCCACTGCACTACAACCTGCTCCAGCCCAGCACAGGGCAGGGCCGGCATGCAAATGAGGAAGGGAGGGGAGGGGGTAGGAACAGAAACCCTGCAATGTGGGAAAGGGGAGGAGCTGGTAGGAACAGAAACCCTGCAATGTGGGAAAGGGGAGGAGCTGGCATGCAAATGAGGAAGGGGGTGGGGCAAGGGAGGGACACCATGAAATGAGGAGGGAGGGGAGGAGCCACATCGCATCAGCAATGTCAAGCTGACACGGTGCATGTGGGAACCTTGTCCCTTCCCCAGCTCTTCAGCAGCCATTAGGAAACTGCTGAGGAGCTGAGGGAGGGACAAGGGATGGGAACAAAAGTAAACAGAGTTTACTTTTGTTTCCCATCGCAGCACCACGGGCCACAGAAAATGGCTTGGCGGGCCACATGGTTAGCCTGACCTAAACTATGAGAAAAACTATACAGTCAGTCCTGTCACCCAACTACAAGGCATAACACCTTAATACCTTTGACTTGCACCACAGCCAAAAGGGACCTAGGGGTAGCGATCAACTATCGCATGAACATGATCCGGTAGTGCAATGCCATAGCCAGCGAGGCAAACAACACAGTGGCATGCATTAACCGTTACATCTCATGCAAAACTAAGGAAGTGATGGGTCCAGAGAAGAGCCACCTGTCTGATCCGGGACTTGCAAGACAAGCCATTTGAGTTGAGGCTGAGGGACTCAGGCCTCTTCAGCCTACAGAAGAGAAGGCTGAAAGGGGACTTGGTAACAGCTTACTGCTATGTCAAGGAAGTACATCAAGAACTTGCTGAACAGCTCCTGAGGAAGACCAGGAGCAATGGATACAAACTCCTGGAAGGCTGCTTCAAGCGTAATACCAGGAAAAACTCCTTCACAGCCAGGGTATCTAGACTGTGGAATAAACTCCCTCCAGTGGTGATGCAGTCACCTACCCTGGAAATCTTTAAAAGGAGACTGGACAGTCACCATGCTGGGGTCACTTGACCCCAGTTGTCTTTTCCTACCTAGTGCAGGGGAACTGGACCCAATGATCTACAAGGTCGCTTCCAGCCCCTAACAATCTATAAATATATGAAAACCTGCCACAGTAAAGCAAGGGTAAAACTGCAGCCAGTGTCCTGTTCTTGCAGTGGTTGTTAAAATATGTTTGAGAGAAATATGTTTGAGAGATCCAAGGAAGAGGGCAACACCGCAACATAGAGGAAAGCAAAAACCCCCACAGTCTACCAATCTGACCATGGGATAAAATTCCTTGCTGGCCCTCCCACAAAATGTATTGATCAGTCTGACCGTTGTAATTATTCACTTTATTTCCTATCATTTTTCTCCTTCTTATCCTTTATTTCCAGTACTAAGTGGAACAAGTGTCCACACTATTTTTTTAATTCTTAAAAAATGTATTAAAATACTACAAAAATGGTTCCTCTGCAATTGCATCCAGTCTGATTTTAAATGATTGACATTAGGAAATGGAAGATAGAGCACTACTTATGGAATTCTGCATATACTAATTTATTAAGCTAACATCCTTTAATTAGGTAACTGCTCCTGGATGTGAAAATAAGGTAAAGAGGGCAAAACCTTATAAACTGAAATCCTCAAATAACTAGTTTCCCAAATATTCTTTAAAAAGATAAACTCAATGGGAGTTTTTCTTTTGACTTTCATGGCTTTTTTGGGTCAGGTTCTATGAAGATATTACACAAATTAACCACCTTTGGGTTTGAGAAGCATATACTGGTTCAAGACAAGACACTCATGTAAGTATTAGAACATGGTTTCCTGTCTGATTTCATTTGATTGTATTCACAATCAAATTGAGTTCACAATCAAATAGTCCACATTGTACACTTATCACCTGACGAATTCTGTTCTGAAACCATAGATATTTTAAACTTCTGGGGTGTGTCCTCACAAGCACGCACATGCCATTTGCAGTGCTGCAGATCCATCTGCAGCATTGCAAACTGTACATGCCACACATGCAGGTATTTTCCATGCTGCTAATTAGCAGCACAGTGGGGTTTTTTTGTTTTCGGTTCTTTGTGGGGTGGGGAGGGAGAGTTTTGACACTAGGAGATCCCAGTGTCAAACAAATGTTAGGCGGCACATGTGACTGCAGCATGTGCCACCTGAAACTGGAGCCTGGTCAGCCACAGCCATGCTCCAGTTGCCAGTCAGGCTCTGTGCACCTGGATCGTTGCTGCTAGAGCCCCAGGAGGTCTCCAGAACCCCAGGTAAGGCTGCTGGGGCCAGCCCAAATGCTGACCCCAGTCTCCTCCATGCCACCTGGGGCAATTTGCCATGCTCCATAGTGCGTGTGCAGGGGCATGCCCAGAGGCAACTAGCAGCAGCACAAATATGTGCCGTTGCTACTTGGCCTCAAGGAAATGCATTTTCCCACTTGTGAGGATGCACCCCTATAGTCCAACTGGCACCCAAAACTAACATGTTGTCCTGTTGTCTGAAAAAAGTCAAACAGAGTATCTGAAACAAAACAGATCCTGGGCTGGTGGAAAATTGCATGCCAAGTGTTAGCTTCAACTAAATGTTTACACTGGGACTATTTAACCTACAGAAAGAGCTTCAAAATGGGAATACGGATATAACCCTGAATATGACCAGTGCAAACAGGCTCCGATATGTATGCAATTAAACTTTTTTACACATTTTTTACAGTCTTACTGCTTTAAAAAAAATCATCCCATAGTCTCCAATTCACTGCCCTTGTGAACCTATCAAAAGGTCTTTTAGCCACTGCTGTGATTTTCAAGTGGAAATAATAAAATGGCTGGAGTTAAATATTAATATTTAGTTCTTGCATTGTGCCTTTCTTTGATACCAATTACAACTGAACTTCACCTGGGTGAAAAGACTACAGATTTCACTCAATTAGCAATAATAGGATTAAAACATAGCTTTGGAACTGAAGATTTAAATAGAAAAAAAATCTTGGCAAATACACATTGCATGTACCAAATTAATCCCAAAATAAATATGCAGCCTAGAGTAAAATAAGTGGAATGTGGAATGTAAAGGGGGAAAAAAGAAAAGTTTCTTGACCTGATACAATTTACATTGCTTTGGGAATTACTATGACCCTAATATAACAGTATTTTTTTCACTTTGGCCTCAGCACCCCTGAAACAGAAATTGCCAATCAAAATATATGTCCCCCATGTAATACTACTATGTAATTTGTTATCCAAAAAATGCCCAGGCACTTTTGTACATCAAATTTTTATTTATTAATAGGATTATCTATGGTACTCATCTCTGTTATGATCTAATCAATCACATAGCAATAGATTAACTACTGGTTATCCCTTCTGGAGAAAGTAGCAATTACTGATATAGGAGAAATGGAATGAGCAGCAGTGACAACGTAGTTCTAGGATCAGGAAGGAAACACTTTTAGCTCCATAGCCCCAAGACTGTCAAATCAGCTGGGATAAGAGCCACATGTACTTCAGAACAGGGAGTGGTAATTACCTTGTGAAAGCTTATTGCTCCTGATGGCAACTAGGAACAGACTGAGGTTAAGAAGTTCCTAATGGGTGGTGTTGTCATGGAGGTATGAGAGATAATATGTCATGTACATGTCATCAAGATGGCCAGCAAGGTTAATAAGGTCTTTAAACAAGCAAGTTACTGTGATAATATAAGGTGTGGAATGGAGAAACCGAGGAAGCAACTAGAGACTAAGGCGAGGGACAGAAGTTACACATAAACCAGTTTAAGTCATCAGAAACTGGTTTAAACCTGTAACAGACCAGAGGTTCAGTGCATATGAACCAGTTTCAAAGTGGCTGAAACTGGTTTAAGATAAACCTGGTTGAATGAGTATCAGATTTAAATGATTTGGGTCAAACCAGATTATGAAACTTCTGTCCCAGACCCCTTCCTGGTTCAAGTTAAATCTCAGTCTCCCAGCATCTCAGCATGCTTTGCAGCCCTGGGCTGAGCTGTGCTGTCTGCTCCAGAGAGCAGGGCTGGCCCTACCCCTCTGCTCCTTAGATGGAGTAGTGAGGGCTGGCTCACTAGCCTCATGGGCTGGCTCACTTCCCTCCCCCCCGCCCCAGGCAAACCCCAGCTGGGGTCTGGGGCCGGGGGGTAAACTCACCTTCCCCTGCATAGAGCTGTCCCACCCTGCTGGCTTAGTGCTGGCTCCAATTGTGGACTACAAATCCCTGAAGCTCCTGGAAGCAGGAAGAGGAAGTGATGAGCAACCCTGCAGAGTCCTGCTGCTGTGAGTCTGGACTGCAAATCCCAGAGACCTCACAGGCAGCAGGAAGATGAAGCGAACACACCGCCCATGCTGGTTATATGCTAGAGAACCATATTCTAGCATCCCCCAGCTTCTGGCTTGAGCCACTGGAGGCATATGGCTGCATTTCCTGAATCATATGTGAATGTGTGTTCATTTGCTTATTAGTTCAATCTTTGCAGCTTAGACTACCTTGCAAAGATTGAATCAATTCAACCCAAGGCTTTTTGTCTAGTTAGCCTAAAGTAGAAACTCCATAGGGAAGAAGCAAAAGAAATACTTGAACTTATGTAAGTATATGCTCACTTATTACAAAAGCAAATGGCAACACTCATGACAACTAATAAACCCTGCACCAGGGTTTATATGGGGAAAGTGGAGGTTCAGTTGATCCTGGCTGGCCACTCCAGTGACACAGCCTTAGACCCTGCTAGAGCCTTGCCCTGTCTGAGTGGTCAGCTATGGGGTAGCAGGCCTAGCTGTGTGGCCCTGTTGGCCAAACCAAAACCAGCAAGGTGGTAGTCTAACACCAAGGTTCAACCAAGGTTCAAGGTGGTAGCCTGACACTGACTACCAGCTGCACTGTGCTATATGATTTCAAATGTCTCGGGAAAATATATACAACTTACATTCTTTTCCTCATTGCTCTGGTCTCCCACCACTGAATTGAAAGACCCCTTAGGATAATTTGTAGGGAGAATTGCAAGAATTTTCCTGTCTCCTGTAGCACAGATATTTTCCATACTCTGATATATTATTAGATAAGAAGTATTCTGCTGTGTTAGTTTGAAGTCAGGCAGAAGGCAGGATATATTTACACCTTATAGGCTAACTAAATCAGAGATCTTTATTATTCATTTCCTAGGTTTTGTTGTATTGCCACCCAAAGACACGAGAACTTTACACAGACATCAGTGCATAACATTCACGCAACACTAAGTTCAGAAAGTGGCTTCCAACAAACCTGACAGCAACATGGTGTTCATTAAGTAAATTGGGTAAGTCACTTAACAGTGACTGAGAGAGACAAACAAGAGAAGTGGAAGTACCAGGGTTTTTAGAGTATATTTGAACTGGAACTGACCTAGTGGAGATTACCAGAGTAAAGGATGAGTTGATTGTTAACAATACTCAAAGGAAATCTAAGTTATGAGGCAAAGTAAATGCTTAGACACCACCGGAAAAAAGATGCAGTATGTTAGTATGCGATTTGAGCTTGGCATATCAGGGGAAGTGAATGGAGATTAATACATCTAATTTTTCCAGTACAGACAAGATCTAAGTGACCTGTTCAAGGCACAGACCATACACAGAATTCAGACATTCGGAGTCCTAGTCCATCAATTTATCTACAAGAGCTATATTTCATACTTTCCCCTTTAAAGAGGTAAAGAACTGATCATTCACCCTAACTATAGCCTTAGATCAAACTGAATATATCACAAACTGGCCCAGTAAAATTGTTGGCTGCAAAGTTGATCTGGATCAGTTTCAAACTGACAAATTCCAATACAAAAAACCCAGTCATTTTAGAGATGATTGTCATTCTTTATAAAGATTAAAAGACTTGCAGCTCCTGAAAACTGCATTCCTGTATTAATCCAAAGGTTAGCCACTGTACAAGCAGCCAGAAGGCACGCATCCAGATGCTGCTTTGTTTGTGATCGGAGACATGCTCTGAGAGAACCACCTTCTCACTGGAAGAGAGTTCATTCTCCGTAGTCAATTATTGCTGGACCTCTATTCCTGTTGCATTTCATATCAAATATACATGATTTGATTTAAAAAGGAAGTTTTTTATTTTTAAAGTAATTTACGAACTGAAGAGAACAAAAACAAAAATGAATTATCTTAAGTTAATAGTTATTCCCCTGGGTTTGAGTGATTTGCTTGTAAGCTCTCCATTTTAGGATAGCATTTCTTTCTAGATATTTTGGAAAACAATAGATCTCTTCTAATAAGAGAAGTCAAATTTTTAAACTAACTGCACATCTGATTTGCCAAAGTAGCCCTACGTAAACTGAAGCGCTAACAAGTTGAAGCTCATGGAATAATGCATGAGGATAAAGAAACCTTTAATTTAAATATATTAATAGTGAAGAAAAGAAAATAAATAATCATTCTTCTTTCAGGAAGATGGAAGGACCATAAACACTACAGGGACTTTGCCGCCAGCACCCAGAGATTTGAATGTTTCTTGTAAAATTCATAGTTGGTTTGAAGTCACATGAGGAAGACCAACCACTGTTAACATGATTACTTTTTTCTCCCCATTATGCCTGGGTCCAGCCTAGATCAGTCTTACTTTCATGAGCAGTATAAAATTCAGCCACAAATTTAAATTATAAGGAGGCAATTATCCACAGGCCTAATAATAAATACTTCCCTAAATTTGCTTTTTTAATTCACTGATAATTCTGATGTCCAAAGTAGCAACTAATTGCAATGACAGTGGAATGGCACCATCATAGCACAGCTTTTATGCATTTGTCCTAATAAATGTCACTGGAAACTCAACCACTCACTTCAGCCAATGCGAATTTAGGTTGAATACTGCCAGCTTTCTAGAGAGAGAGATTTTACTTTAAATAAGATTAATCTCACAAATGAAGTGTGGGTTTCTTTTCTTTATAACAAAGGCCTTTGGTTATTCATTAAATCTGAATTACAGGTTTAACAAACACTTGCATAAGAATCATTAACATCATCCATCAAGACCTCATATAATTACTAATTCAGTGTATGCTACTTAATATCTCAATAGTCAGGTCTCTTCAAAATTCAATTACTAAAGCGTTTGCCATATAAAACAGTACTGCACTTTCAAAGCTCTTTTTTTCCTGTGTCCCTTCAACCTGACAATTCCTTTAAACAAATGCACATAGGTTGGATTGTTATTTGTCAGATAAATCACAAGGGGGTCTGTCAAGCCCAAACAGTGCAACATTTGGTGTGTTTTGGGGTGTTGGCTTGTTTTACTGCGCCTCCCTGTTATACTAGTAGCTCCATTGTACCACAGAAGGTAGATTTATTCTCAGGAAAGAACAATGTTTGCACCCTCACATTCAACAATAGGAAAACGGTAGTAAGGGTAGGGTTTCATTGTATCCCAGACAGATTATCCTGTCTCCTGAGATACTCTGGTCACACACCTTCCTGGGCTACCCGTTTTGGATTATTTATTAGAGTTACAGTGTGCTTTTGGTGGATTTTTCACCTGCTCCTGAAGACTCTTGTCACAACCCAAAGTTGTGATTTTTGTTTTGTGTGTGCTTCGGCACTGCTAAATTATTTTCCCGCTAAATTGCAGCTTCTTTGCACGGTGGAGTTTTCTGCTGCAGAAGAGAACCCCGGTGCAACGGAGAATTTCCCGCCAGTTTGTAGCTTTCTTTGCAAGGTGCATTTCTTTTGCATCTAAGAAATGCTCAGTGCAAAAAGTTCCCGCCATTTGTATGAGAATTCGAGCCACATTATTGGCTAGTTCTAAAATATGCACACGTGGCGGCTAGCGATTGGCTTGCTAGCCGTATAAAGAGCTTGGGTGGTTTCCGCCCAAGTTGGAGAGAAATCGGAGTGAGAGAGAAACCTTCGCCTTGTGTGAAGATCTCTAAGCGCTGCGGATCCTTACGGACCCAACATATTTCTTAAAAGGCAACAGGGGCCTGACCAGCCTCTGGCCTCTCCCCGTCGCCGATAGATTCCTAGACGTATCCCTTCCTGCATGAGAAATAGACGAACCCACGGAACTTCAACAACTCCGTGGGAGAGAGCAAACTTGTCGTAGTCCTCTAATGAGGATTTAAGCGGAGCTCTACCTGGAAAACTGTCCAGCCTACACCACGACCACCTTTGGTGTAAGTAAACAATCTTTAAATCAACCACTACACGTCCGTGACTAATTCTAGCTCGCCCCGGTCTTCTCCGACCCCGCGTACCCGGGCTGCTGGCCATGGCCCACGTGCACAAAAGGGCCCGGATTGCTTCCGGCCCGCACAACTCTGAATTGGGATATGTTGGTGGAAGTCAGCATAAACAGTATCTATTCCTCTCCTGTTCAGTGCTTTCTTCCACACCGTATAATAACTTTTATAAAGAATCACACAATGTTTTACAGTGAGTCATCCTAACAGGAGAAAGTTTTAAGTCCTTAGAGAATTCTTTCATAAGAGAGAATGACTGTAATAATTTAACAGACATGATCCAGCATTAATACCTTCATCATGTGATGAAAGTGAAGATCGTGCTGAATTTGTCCTCTAAATAGCCAAAAAACATTAGAAGACAGGAACATCCAAATAAAGGCAACAAAAATAATGAGGTGTGTGGAGGAAGACAGGCAAAGTATTTCACATAAGGAGATGCTAAAAAGACTAGGTCTGTATAGTTTGAAAGGGACAAGAACAAGAAGAGAGATAATAAAGGCCTACAAAATAACAAATAATTTAGAAAAGAACAAATAGTTCTCACTTATATTCCTTTTTTCCCCCCAGCATCTACACTTTTTCCATTTTGATCCCTCCAATTCTCCCCACAGTCACATTTGACTATCCTGATTTTCCTGTCTTTTTTGCTTTATTGCTTCTCCTCTCTGATTATTTCATCTCTTTTTCCTTATTCTTTTCCTTTTTGTCCTCTCCCATGAAAGCAATCTATGAAGCTAAAATATACCAAATTTAAAATATGAATATCATGCAGAAAGGCAAGTGAATTCAACACATAATTAACATGTAAGATATTATTTCAGTAAAAAGTTTGTCAAGATTTAGAAAGAATGCTAACCTCAGTTATATAAGTGAAAATAACTTTATATTATAGGAGCTATAGTTACAAATTATAGTCCTCACATTCCATGACTTGTATAAACTGTTCAGGAATCAGAAAGAACAGAGGCTTCCATCCTGCTGAAGCAGCTGACATTAGGCATCTGCCAGAGACAGCGTATTGGACTAGATGGACCATACTTCCATTTCAGCATAGGTAGTGCTATGTCTCTGTGTGCTGCTACTGCAACTAGGCTATCACAAAAGAAGAAAGCTGGCCTTTTGCAGAGCCTCAACTTTTTATTATTCAGATTCATGTATCTTATACTCAGAGATCTGAAAATCTTGTTCCTGAATGTTTGACAACTGTCTCTCAGGCTGACATGTAGAAGAAATTCTATGTATTTTAGTCATTCATCCTGGGAAAGCCAGTATTGTTCTGATACATTATTTGCATAGTGTCAAAGGTGTGGCAGTAGATAGCATTATGCAGATCAGGAGTCACCTTTGGATAGAGACTCTGTCATTCTTCTCTCTCAAGCAGCCTTCTAATCTAGCACATTAACCACAGAATATGAGGGAGAATAGTCAAATGGCAGTTCAGATAGGAACAGACAAGCAGAGACCAAGGAAGTTACTCACCCATGCACCTAAGGTTAGGTACAGTTTGGGGATTTGTATATCATTTTATATGAATTGCTGAGTCACAGCTATCAGCAGGGGATCTTCTAAAACCATCAGAAAGTCAGTGAGACTCATCAAGGATAGAGCAGACAAAAAGGTTCTTCAGCAGTATCCCGGGATTGGTTGAAAAATTAGGGCAGATGAGAATTCCCTCTGGGGGACAGGCATAAGGGAAGCAACGCAGGAACTTTATGTGGAATACAGTCATCTGTGACATTTAGGTTAAAAAAGGCAAGGCTTGGTTTATTTGCAGTGTTTGAACTATACTTGTTATGTGTTTCTTTATTTAGATGTAAATACTAATGTTATAGATAGAAGCCTCTAGGGCCATGTGTAGACAAGTGCAGACATGCGGTATGTGGCACTGCAGACAGGTCTGTAGCACTACACACTGCACATTCAGGTGAGGGGGGTTTTTTAACCCAGGAGATCCTCCAGTTGCCTCCAGTTGCTCTGGCCCTTGCTTCTAGAGCATGTGCCGCACCGTTTTTATTTGGCACTGTTTGTTTTTTTTATACTGGGAGTTCCTGGTATGCAATTTGCAGCAGAGGACATGGTTGCATGCACACTGTGTGCAGTTTGCAGCACCTCAAACTGGTTGAAGGCACTGCAAGTGGCAATTGTGTACTTCTGTGCGTGTGCCATAGGTGTTCTAATGTATAGTATTGCAATACATTCACCCCAATATAAAAGTCACTTCAAACAGGATTTCAACCAGCTACCTACAGAAATTACTTCATCCCTACTTAAAGGAGGCTTGCCTTCAACCATCTCCAACATCTAAGCTACAGTATTTGTTTGAAAGGCCCATTTCATTATAGCAGGTATTTAAAAAACCTTAATTCTTCTATTCACAAACTCTTCTATTCACAAACATAGAATTGCAGTTTAGGTCTAAATCCTAAACTGATACAAAATTGCATGGTTTGGTTAAGGCCAATGGATCTCTGTTAATTTACAGAGGTCTGACAAACTGATGCACTGTATTTTTCTTAACCATCTTGCCCTACACACTTGTGTGGTATCAGGATATGTGAATGAATAGTTCCAACATATTCTTATCCTTTTAAGAATCATTCCCGTCTGGCAAATTTCCTTCTGCAATACAGAGCATTGACTTCTTGCGAATACCTCTTACAACCTCTTCCTTCCTTGATGACTAAAATAATCCTGCCTGTGGGAATGGGTCATCCAGTCCATGAGTTGCCCTGCAGGCAAGATCTGGCCCTCAGGCTGGATTTTTGACACCCCTGCCCTAATTGTTCTTTGGCTTGTTTCACACTTTTTTCTAATTTACCAACAACTTAAACTGTGAATTCCAGAACTGGACAGTGGTTGAAATAAGGAGGATATGCAGGAATATAGCCCTCTTATTTCTACTCAACATCCTCTTGCATATATATGAAAGGACTGAGGGGCCATCTTAACTACAGTGTTATTGAGAAATAAATAGCTGCATTATGTGCCAGCTGAAGCAGACCAGGATAGCCTCTATAACTCATTCCCAGGCCACATACAGATGTCCAGTTTCCACTGGGATAGTTGCTGCTTTCCCAATAGAAACAGTATGTGAACAGATGTTCAAAAATTTTCTCCCAGAGCAAAACGGGCTGCTCCAGGCTCCAAGCTCCAGGAGAAAAATAACCCAGGAACAATCAGGGTTAAATGGCTCCTATGAGAGTTTCTCCCAGGAGATAAAATGCCTGTACACTCTCTCATCTGAAAGAAGCTGCAGCACAATCCACCAGTATCTCATGTTGCTTTGCTCCTAAGTCATGATCCACACCCCAGGAGAGAGTGTGTTGCCTCAGCTGAACTCTGCTGTTGCACCTGAGTAGGCAGCAGAACATGCCTACTTTACAATCCCCACATTTAGCTGCAGGAAGACATAGGCTAATCCTGAGTAATCTGGGCCAGCCAATCATGGATTCCTGTGCATTGCTGCCATCTATCTCCAGACACACTGAGGGAGCCTGCAGAGTATGTTGAAATGTGTGCACATCCCCCCCTGGCTGTACAAGATGAGCACTGCAAGCTCTCTGCCCCTCAGGGGTTCAGCATTCAAATGTCTCTTTAGGGGCCTCAGGTAAGTTTTTCCACCAAGAAAACAAACCCAGGAGAATTCTCCCAGATCCTCTGAATGTGTGTACACAGCCCCAGTCTCAACCCACACATGCTCCCCAGGTCATCAATCATGATCTGAAAGTCCTTTCCAGAGTTACTATCTCAAAGACAGACAGTCCCCCATTTCCTTAGTATGGCCTACGTTCTTTCTTCCCACATATGTAACTTTAAATATAGCCACTTTGTCAGCATATGCTCAATTTACTGGTCTGGATTGGTCTGAACTGTCCTCTTTACTTTATCAGTAATAATTTAATTTTTCTACCATTTCACTGATGAACAGGTTAAATGCCATAGGGCCATGACCTCAAAAGAAGCATACTCAATGATGATTCTTCTTTTATGATTTCTTTTGGAGACCTATCAGTCATCCAGTTTTTAACCCAATAGCTGTATTCCATGTTAATTCTGTATCATTTTAGTTTCATAGATAAAATGTCATGGGGTACCAAGTAAAATCCTTGACAGAAGGCTATTACATCAGCACTATTACCTTTATTAACCAACTTAAAAACTAATAAAAAAGATATCAACTTATTTTACCAGAATCAATTTTCCATATACAGTGTTGATCCTTCTTTAACTCTTTATTAATTGAGTTTCTTATCAGTTATCCTATAATTCTTTATGAGATCAATGTCAGGCTGACAAGACTTTATAAATACTCAGGTCATCCTGTTAACTTCTTTTAAATATTGGCAATATTAGTTTTCTACCAGGCTTCACAAAATTCCTCACCCTCCCAGGTATGAACACATTTTCTGTTGAACATTTTAATCATTATTGTCACTATTAATGATAATTAGTGTATCATCTTATCTCTACAAAACTCCTTTGTGCAAAATGGTTTCCAAAATAGTTGACAAATTTTAAATACCATCCTGAACTTACTCAGGCAAAAACTGTCACTGATATTGAAATGGGCTTCCCTGGAAGAGAAGCATGTGAGAAGCTTTGTATGTATACAGAAGAAGCATTTAACCTTCCATTGAAATGCAATCCTAAAAGGGTAGATCTAAGAGCTATTCAAAAGTATACATTACCACCACCCTATCTTTCAGGGGAGGAACAGTAAAGCAAAATGGTACATAACATTAAAAATTGAATGGGGATTTTTGTAATACTAATGTTTGTCATGTAAAATAGTTATGTGAAAAATGTCATACTTGTTTTCTGTTTCAGTGTCTAGGAAAACATGTAAAATATTATTTAAAAATTTTCACGAAGAATTAATTGCAATTTTTTTTAATTTTTTCCTTCTCTCCAATTTTTCTCAATTTCCTATTTATGTTTTACTTATTCCCATGCCCCAGTGAAAAGAAGAGGATTAATAAGAAGAGCAGAAAGAAAAATGATAAACCATCACAATACAAATTATTTTAAAAAAACTGAATATTTTGATAAAATAAAATTTTCACAATTTTGATTTTTAATACTAAATATTTTTCAATGGAAAAAAGAAAAGTAGCTTACTGTATTACTTGTCTAAACTGGACTTTGACTACAACTCTGGAACTACTCTTTAAAAAGTGCAGTTGGGTCCTTAATGGTTACAGGGGGTCATCATCTTGTTGCTACAGATCGCACATCCATCTGCACAGTGCCCTTCACATCAGCTGGCATAGGTTCATCACTGTCTCAGAAAGACAGCTGAGGACAACTAGGAATTGTTCTAAGTCCTTAATGCAAAATCTCTATCAGGAATGGCTGCTACAAAGTGTGAGAGACATTTTCTAGACTCTGCCTTGTCCTTTTTGTCATTCTTGCCTGGACATAAAGAGATCATCTCAGGAAATCAACCTGTCTCCAGCATGATAGTATAAAGAAAATGGGTTGAGGCCAATTTCTTGTCTATTTTTAAACCTGTTTAAAATAAATTCCTACCCTAGTTTGGTCACTTGGATCTTCCTAAATTCTTTAGACACCCCTTGTCTTTTGAGACAACACTTCCTGTGTGACTGACTAAGGAACAGAA
The DNA here is from genome assembly GCF_030867095.1 of Alligator mississippiensis. Classification (NCBI taxonomy): domain Eukaryota; kingdom Metazoa; phylum Chordata; order Crocodylia; family Alligatoridae; genus Alligator; species Alligator mississippiensis. Next base: position 49,841,220 of record NC_081827.1, on the reverse strand, counting down.
TATTTTTATTTGACTTTTTTGTTTCCTGCTTTTCTTTCCACTGCCACACTATTTCCACAGCTCTAGCACCAGTTTTGCTCTGCTCCTCTTTCCCTCCCCTATTTCCTCTTTCTCCATTTTCTCTCTCCATTCTTCTGGTTTTTTCTGTCTCCCTTTTCCCTTCCCTCCATTTTGCTATTTTCCACCATTGCATCCTCCACCATTTTCCTTTTACAAATCATTTTCTTTCCCGTATAACAACCTGGCTCTCCCTCCCTTCACTCCTGTTTTTCCACCTCCTCATTTTCTTCTATTTCCATTTCTCCCTTCCTCTCCATTTTCCCTTATGATTTTCAACCTGCAGGGGAGTAATATCCCTGCAGGCTCTTAAGCACTCTTTGATCACTTGCTAGCCACTGTATGGAGCGCATCCTCCTGCAGCGCCTCCTGTCTCAGGTTACCATAGAGACAATAAAAGGACTGATAGAGAATTCCTTTGCTACACTAGTTTCAGGAGGGTTAGCGCTGCCCTGTAGGATGAAGCTGTTGGTCAGTTTGCCAAAGCAGAAGATTGGCAGGAAGTCATGGTGCCAGCCACTTGCAGGCCTCATTTATTTCCCCCAATTAAAGGCAGCCTGTAGGGAAAAAGTAATGTGCCAGTATATAGCACTGGTGTATACTGACCCACTCTGAGTGCTTGTTAGCGCTCACCATACTCAGCATTTCCTCTCATTGATTGATGGAACGATACGTGTGTGTATGGCAGAGAGCAGATTCATTACAGCACATTAGCCAGACAGGCAGACAAATGCCCACAGGGGCAGAAAAGCTGTAAGGAATAAATAAAAACTTTATTTAAAAAAAAAAACTTCTTTTCCCCAGGCTACAGTGAGGAAGACCGCAGGAGCAGGTGATTGGAAGGAGCGCACAAGGGAGAGGGAGTGGCAAGTACTGGTGGGAAAGTTTATTAGCAGTCAAACAAACTCCTAAAATATTCATGGTTATATTCAGATTTCAAATTCTAATTGAAGCTCTGCTCATGTCTTTCCCCCCATTGCTAAATTCTATTCTGAAAAAGAGAGAGAGACAGAAGGAAAGAAAGAGCAAGGGAGGAAGAAACATAATCTACAAGACAATGGTTTGCCAGTATCCTCCAATATCACATTTAAAATGGTTTTTTGGCCATTTCATCCGTTATAAATTAGCATCCTTTGTCTTAATAAAAAGAATAATGTCAGCATTTATGAACAGCTGCCCCCATGTGGTGCTTGAAATACCACAGTTATGTCCCATTGTAAATAGAGGAAATTATATCCTGTGGATTTGGTAATGGCTGGTAAGTGTTGATTTCTGTAATACAATGCTAGCAATAAATATCATGAGCAAGATAAACTATTGAATACCAATCTCAAACTGGCCTTGCTGAGATGGAGGACTATGGAATATTGCCTCTGATGCTGATGTAGCTGTCAGAGCAGGAAAGGCCCATACCAGATTGTTCCTCCCCTGCTGTTTAATGGAAACAAACTTGAATCTTGCCCAGGACTTTGTCACTATCCACAGAGCAGAAAATGTGAACCAGGAAATGAGACTTACTGGCTGCCAAAGAACACAGAGGAAAAGAAAATGGCTTTTAAAGATGACCCAGGGATTCCCTGAGGGTTTAAAAGCCTTAACTCAATAAGGATGACCTTAAAGTTTGGTTCAGAGAGGAGGTTTTGATCAAAGATGGGTCCAAGGAGTAATCGGTATACCAAGATTTACTTACCACCTATGCCTCCTTTAATACATCTTAATTTTTGTAGTCTTCTTTCCTTCATAAGGATCCAATTCAGAATCCTTTTAAAATTAATTACTTTTATGATAAGATTTCTAATGCTTTCTACAGATAACACACTATTCTGTATAAGCACACTATGCTGTGTAAATGTCTGTTAGTAAAACAGCTACCTTAGAATAAGTTGATGCTTTGCTTGATGGAAAACATGTTTCCACTGGAAAAAATCCATTGAACCCTGCATCCTGTGACACTGGAATATGGCACTGTGAATGACATGGATAGGCCTCTTCTTGATGATATTTTTCTTTCCATTTGTGATCCTGTGTCTTTCCTCTAAGCTGAAGCTGTAGTCCAGTCAGTGCCTGCAGCATAGCTTTATTTCTTCCTGTTCCGCTATTAGCAGAGCCAAAAAAATCACTGTAAAACATGAAAATAAAATAGAAGTAGCAATTTAATTTATAGCACAATGTAAGTCTACTACAGTGAGAGAGGAGAGCCTTAAATAGAAAATCAAATTAATGTTATGGTAGTTATAGTGCACCCATAAGGACACAATCCCTAATGTACTACTAAAAAAAAGATAAGAAGAAACAGTTGGCATTCAGTTAACAATCATGTTTGGAGGTTTGTGTCTGACTTTGTTATTCCAAGGGAAGCCAGGTACTAGTCTCTTGGGATTATGTACAAAGACAAGAAAAAAGTGGACATGTATGAACCTCAAAGGTGACTGCTGGGTTAATAAAACAGTCTGTTTTCTGTTCACCCACTCTTCCTCTCAGTGTGCAAGTACATTAAAATATGTCAAAAGGAAAGCCATTTACTGGCAAGAAATAATTCAGCTAAAAGTCAAAATTTCCAGCTGGTGTATTGCCTTGGTGTGTGTAAGTGCACTAACAAAGTGACCCACACATCTCACTGGATGAAAGTTGCTATCCTCATTAAAGTAGAAACAAACACTCAAAAATAGGAACAACTGCCAGTTAAAAAAAATAGATCACAATTGATATGAGAAGCCTGCATTTTCCCCTAGTCTGTTTCCTATTTGTACCACAGCTGCTATGCTGTATATGTAAGTAACCTCTTGAAAAAGCAATGAATGTAAAACTGATTCTGTATGTGGTACCCAGTGTAGTTTGCTAAAGGAGTTTTGTTGTTAATAGTCATCCATATTATTGCTGCATGTTTAGAAGGAAAATATTTGTTTCCCACTTTATAAAGTCATATACAAAATAGGGACCTGATCCTGCAAAAAATAACCCTTTCAAAGGTGAGCAGCCCTGCTTCAGAGGATTATTCATATGGGTAAATATTATTCACGGAAATAAAGATTTGCAGGATCAGCCCATAAGACTTTAAAATAATAATAAGTAGGTGGCTTATACAGACTTGCCCCAGGAAATTCAGAATTAATGCTTCGACTCTATCTTTAATTCACCCTGGTGGGTATAATTTTTGTAACATACACGATACGTGAGATCAGATCACCTACTGTTTGTTCCAGGCCCCTGGTAGAGAACTATATCAGATAAACAGTCAAGCAAACTGGGCAGATTTTCATACTGTAGTATGAGCTGCGTTTGTTTTATAAAAAGCCTAAAATTATTTTAATTATAAAATTATGTACTTTGAAAATAAGGAGAAAACAAAATAATCTGTAAAAAAAAAAAAGGTCTGAAATTTAAGAACTTTATATTGATGACTAAATTGTAGCCCATTGTGATCAACATCTAATCATGAATTTAGCTAATGTTTAAAATGGGTTTCATCAAGACTTTTTTTTTAAATGTTCATTATTTTTCATTAGCTCAGAATTCCTTTTCCCATTATGCACTACTTAAAGTCTTTTGAAAACTGAATTTTATCAACCTACTAGGCTATATTAGTTGTTTGTTAAGTAGCTGTTATGAGCTGGTATGTCAATACATATCAAAGAACATTAAAAACATTTTTAAAGTATAACAGAGAACATTATTATTTTTATTTTTATTAGTACTGGGGTTACTACTAGGGTTTAAGGAGGAGAAAACTTGGTAGCTTTCATATAGACCTCACTCACTGATGCTTCATTGTTTTCAGAGTTTTAATTGGTTTTGTAATTGGTTAAAGCTCACCTTTAAAGAGGACTTTGGTGGTTGAAGAGTGGCTCTACAACTTGTTCTGGGAGGATGGACCCTTGTATGGAGGCCACAGAAGTTAATGGGCCTCTCAGTCAATGTAAGGGTGTGCCCACGTGGGACACATACATGATGGGGGCCTTCCACTGCTTCTTGACATGTGGTGCTTTCCACCTGAAGATTTCACAAGCCTTTATGAAAGGCAATAAATTGTGTCTCCAAACAGTATGTTTCAAAAAAGATATATAACAACAGGGCAAAATGAACAGCAGATGACTTAGGTAACTTGTCTGAAGCAACACAGAAAGGCTGTGCTTAGTTAAGAATATAAACATGTGGCACTGTCTGGCTCCCTATCCCATTTGTTAGCTGTAACCAGTAAAATGGTCAATTCAGCTCTACAAAAGAAAGAGAGAAAATAAACTTTAATGAATTTGTTAAGAGTTTTTTATTGGATTGCCTCTGTCTCGAAGACAGCAAGTGTGCGTTGTTCCTTCAGTGCCAATGGTTTTGATCATATTAATAACTTATCTCGTATTCCTTGAACATCCAAACTCCTTTTTGATAGTAATGTGGGGTTTTTTATGAATACAAAGTCAGTACCTTTGGACAAAAAATGATCCTTCTCAACTATTCTTCTGCACAAAGGATTTTTTGTGTAGGAGCATCCCTCAAACAATGCACATGCTGGGCTTGATCCAGCTACCACTGATTCCAGTGAGCATTAGATCAGGCCCTTATTACAGCCAGGAGCTCTGTTGCAACATAAGCTCCCTGTGCAAGAGATGAAGCAGAGACAAATAAAGAAGGTGGGCTAGAGAAACAACTTCTGCATAGGTCTTCTGTTCCATATACTACAGCTTTAGGCAGGAAGCACAAAAGTCCTCATGGACATTATTCTAGTCCTGGGCCAAAATAGCCTCTGCAGCATGGCTCTTTTGGTGTTCTGTAACCCATGAGGAGGTGGTGTCACCTACAGAGTTTGAAATATGGGAGGGATCAGGGGGGCTGAGCCCCCTCATAAGAGACAAGAGGCCCTCCATAGGAGACGAGAGCCCCTGGCCTGCCCCACACCTTTCTAAGCAGCTCAGGTGGCAACCCAGCTCTACTTATCACCTGCCCATTGTCCATCTGAGCTGCTCAGGCTGTATTCTGTATAAGAGACCCAGTAAACACTAGAGACCCTACATTAAGCAGGCTGACACAGGTGGCTGTCAGCACACCTTCCTGGTCATTGCAGTCTTAACATGTTAGTCAGATGCTGAGGTTGCATACTAAAAACATAACCCTGCAGTACTTATGCCGGCAAAACTCCCCATTGACTGGTTTTTCTTTGTATTAAAAATGTTGCTGGATATGCAGAGCAGCAGTTCTTCTGAACAAAGGAATTTAGTCATTTTTCTTTTATTTTTTCCCCTTCAAAAATGCCCCAAGGCAATCATCTATTTCAGTCAATGGTCGCCTGAAAATGTTGAGTTTTTAAAAAAAATCTATTTTTGAGCAACGGGAGCACAAAAGACATCTAAACCCACAAACATTGTTTTTCTACACACCAAGACAGCCAAACAGATTTCTTCACATTTCATTGACCTTTTCGTTAACCCTTTGTGTGCCAAGTTTTAGCCTGGAGCAAATTTTGACAGCGAGTTATAAACTAATGGGATCGTGTATTTATAATAGAATGCCCTGTTACAGTTCTTTAATTACAGTGGTGGGGGAGGAGGATGGTAGCATACAACTGAAAAAGATGTATGGGAACCTCAAGTATATTTTTTCAGTTTAAAAAGTTGCATCTGTCTCACTGAGTTTCCTCTTGAAAAAAATCATGAGGATAAAAATTAACTTTAAATGCATAAAAAATATAGCAATTGTAATCAAACATTACTTTATAATCAAACATTATTTTAAGAATTTGTTCCAATGTCATTAAGAACTAAATACAGTTAATCTTACACAGACTTAAATATTGCTTCAAAACTGATGTGCTTCATAAGAGTTTATCAAAACAGTTTTTTCATTTTTAAGGAAAGCTTGAAAAAATTGAATGACAAAGTATGGGGTCCATAATTGTACACATGGTTGTGAAAGGTGTAAATACAAAGGAGGGAAAACGGATATCTATAGTATGAGAAGACATTATCATTGGACATGATGATGATAATGTTAAGAATATTAAACAGGTAGAGCAGCATGAAAAAAAATCGTACTTAATATTAGAAGGCAGAGACATAATATCCCAAATAGCATACGCCCCATTATTTTGGTTCTTTAGAAACTGACTTGGCAGAGCATCGGTATAGTTACCCACAGGTCACAATCTTGTAGTGGCAGGGGATGGACTCAATAGCCAAATAGGCCTCTCTAACTTGTGATTCTATAAAATTCTTAATCAAATTTTCATTTCCTCTGTCTATATGATTAACACAGCTCACTGTTAACACAGAAAAACATACAAAGGGGAGGATCTCTGCACAGTAGGAAAAAAACACCAAAAAAACAGAAGCAGCCCATAACAGTTAAAAATTATTTTTCCTTCCCATGTTTGAATGTGGAGAACTGAATTTAAGGACCTCAAGCAAAATAAATTAAGAGGTCATTGAAGTAGATAAATCAGGGCAAAGTTAAAGAAGAAAAAGAATGTTAAATGCAATCCATTGATAACAACAACATTTGAAGGACTCAAAGATACATGCATATCTCCTCCTACCAAGAAATGAATATTTTGGGTAAAAACCTGTCTAAGACTAATATCAACAGGGCTCCAGCATTAACCATCCTCTCCCTGCAACAGAGTAGTATCTCAGTGTCCTGAGACTGGGGGGAAAAAAACCTCAAAACCAAAAAGATTCACAGCAGTTTTGTCTGATTTGAAGGTGCAGGGGAAAACTAATATTTGCCAATACTACAAATTCATTTTTGCCATGAATAAACACAATGGGAAAAGTTAAATGCTCCAATAAAATTACCTCAGCTAGTCATAGAGCATTAAGAGATTCATAGGGTCTGGGCTTTAGGGCATTTGGGAACATTATGATAATTTAGTCTGACCACCTGCATAACACATGCCACAAATTTCCCTAAGCTATTCCTACATCTTGCCTAAATCAACAGTTTGTTCAAAAGATAGACCACAGGGCTCTAATATGTCAACATGTATGTGAGGCAGTGAAATGGTTCTCACAGCACCATGACAGTATGGATGTCATGCTGCCCTATATGTCTTTTTAAGTGCCTTCACAGTGTAGCTGTGGCTTGTATTCAAGCAAGCTAGCTAAAGCTCAAGCATGGCAAGCTGCATGTACACGTCACTCTGAGAACCATCGTTTTTCCTGGTAAATTCTGAAGAGATTCAAACAGCTAAAAATAGCTTACTACCCACATATGGAGTAAATTAATGTTGCTTTTCTAATATGCACTTGCAATGCACCTCATTCCCCATTGTTTTCTTCCCTGTTAATTATTTGATTAAAGACAAATTGAAAAAAAAAGTTATGTGAATGGGGTACCTGGCCCATTCCTCACAAAGTTTCATGAGGCATATAAACCCTAGACTGCCAACAAAACCTGACAGTCTGTAGATGCAGGGAGAGCGGTGTGTGTGATATACGTTTGACTTTAACAAGGCTTTTGTTACAGTCCTCCACAACATTCTCACAAGCAAGCTAAGGAAGTATGGGTTGCATGAATGGACTGTAGGGCACCCTCTACACATGCAGGTAAAGGCAAGATGGGATCTAATGCGTGATTCTGGGATCACACATTAGATCCCATCATGCCTTATTGCAAGGCTCCCCCTGCACTGGCAAAAAGTAGCCTCCCATAACTGGAAGCCCCATGCACCCAAGAAAAGAGGCTCCTAGCCATGGGGGTGCCCCATGCACCCCCAGGGCTGGAGGAGTGCTGTTATAGCCATCTCCCTACCCTGAGTGTATGGGAAACCCCTAGGGCTGGAGGATAGCCACTGCAGTGATCTCCCCATCTCTGGGGTACAGGGAAACCCCTGGACCCTGGGGATCATGGCTGCTGCAATCCCTAGGGCTCAAAGGTGCATGAAACCCCTGGACCCTGGGGATCACAGCTGCTGTAATCCCTAGGTCTTGGGAGTTTTTTGCTAGACATTGTGCACCCTTGCAGCTGAGAGCCCCATCAGCTGACATGGCTACCAGCAGCAGGAGACACCCTGCTACACGTGGAAATTAAAGCTTGAAAGCACCCCTGCGGATGGGAGCCCTATTAACTGACGAGGCTCCCAGCAGCAGAGAAGACCCGGCTACACATGTAAATTAAAGCTTGATAGCAACCAGCTATAAAGTTAATATACTTTTTTGAGGTCTAACTTTATAGCTGGTTGGAGTTTTTTGTTGCTACTCTGCAGGTTTCCAGTTAATTGCACAATACCTGTAATGTGTAGATAAGGCCTAAGGTGGATAGAAAACTGGCTGGATCATTGGGCCCAAAAGGCAGTAATCAATGGTCAGTCTAGGGCCAATTTTGTTCAATATCTTCATCAACAATCTGGAAGATGGATCGAGTGCACCTTCAGCAAGTTTGCAGATGACACCAAGATAGGTGGAGTGGTAGATACACTGGAGGGTAGGCCTAGGACTCAAAGACACTTAGACAAATTGGAGCATTCAACCAAAAGAAATCTCATGAAGTTTAATAAGGAGAAGTGCAAAGTCCTGCACTTAGGATGGAACAATCTCACACACCAGTACAGGCTGGGGACCTACTGGCTAATCAGCAACTCTGAAGAAAAAGCCCTGGGGCTTACACTGCACAGTAAGCTGAATATGAGTCAACAATTTGCCTTTGTTACTGGGCTGCATTAGGTAAAAGTGCTGCCAACTGATTGATAGAAGTGATTATTCCTCTCTATTTGGCACTGGCACAGCTATATCTGGAGTACTGTATCCAGTTGTAGAATATGGACAAATTGGAGAAAGTCCAGTGGAGGGCAATGAAAATGGATATAGGGCTGAGGAAGATGACTTAGAAGGAGAGGCTGAGGGAACTGGGCTGATTAAGTCTGGATAAAAAAAGGCTAAGAGGGGATTTAATAATAGCCTTCAACTACCTAAAGGGTAGTTACATGGAGAATGGTGCTAGACTGTTCTCAGTGACAGAACAAAGAGCAATGGTCTCAAGTTGCAGCAAAGGAAGTTTAGGTTAGATCTTAGGAAAAACTCTCTCCCTAGGAGGGTAGAAAAGCACTGGAACAGGCTACCCAGAGAGGTTGTGGAATCTTCATCCTTAGAGGTTTTTAATACCTAGATAGACAAAGCCTTGTCTGGGATGATATAGTTGGGAATGGTCCTGCTTTGAGCAAGAGATTAGACTGGATGACATCCTGAGGTCCATTCTAACCTACATTTTCTATGATTCTATGATCCTAACCTCAGTTGCATACAATGCTGACCAATTTCAGAGTTGGCCAGCCTCATAAAGAAGGAGAAAAAGAAAAGGAAAAACAGCATCATTGCCTTGAAGCTTTAGCAAAGAGACAAGATGAGGGTGGGTTTCTTTTTTTTTTTAAATATAGTAGAGATGGGGACATAGCAGGAGACTGAGTAATGGTGTCATGCACATTATCCAATTTCTCCCACAGCTGGGGAAGTCTCCATTATATCCCAACAGCACTATCTTTTCAACAGAAGCATACACTAGTCAAAGCCTCCCCAGTGTCATCCCTTAAAGGTCCAGTCATTATATATTGTAGGGAGGCATTGACTTGAGCAGCAGGGAGGGAAAACAATTTGGCAACAAATAGGCCATTCTGAGAGTAACCACCCTATGAGAATGTAAATTCCTTTCCGAGTTTTCATATCCAAAAGTCTTTAAGCATACCAAAAGAGGAGCATACAACAGGGTAGAAATGGTTTTAACATAGTGTAGTTTGCATGACAGCCCTCTTCATATTACACAACTAAAAGCTAATATATACTTTGTCAATAATGCATTTAGCTAAACCTCTGTACAGCTGATAGGGAGAAGCTTACAAGAAGCTTGACATGTGACATTCTTCCAGCTATGAATGGGATGGCCTTGCTTGGCAATAAATATCAATACAGGGGAATGTGGTCATGCTTGAAAATAGGTTGCAGATGCAGGCAAATCAAGACAGGCTGGCAAAGTAGGTGGATCGGAACCAGATGAAGTTCAACACTGAGAAATGTAAAGTGCTCCATCTGGGGACGAACAATCCCCAACATACTTACAGGCTTGGTGGCGCCAAACTGACTAGCACCATGACTGAAAGGGACCTGGGGTAATAATAGACCATAGCATGAACACAAGCTGTCAATGGAATGCTGCAGCCAGCAGGGCAAACAATACTCTGGCATATACCATCTGATGCACCTCAAGCAAAACCAAGGAAGTGATTCTTTCACTTTACTCAGCATTGGTAAGACTGCAGCTAGAGTACTATGTCCAGTTCTGGGTGCTACACTTCAACAAGGACATGGAAAAGCTTGAGAGAGTCCAGAGAAGAGCCACCCATATGATCAGAGACTTGCAAGGCGAGCCATATGAAGAAAGGCTGAGGAGACTTTGTAGCAGTGTACCACTATATCAGGGGAATACGTCAAGTGCTCAGTGACCAACTGATCACCACAGCACCCTTCGGAAAACCAGGGGTAATGACCACAAACTCCTGGAAGACCGTTTCTGGCTTAACACTAGGAAAAACTTCTTCACAGTTAGAATGTCCAGACTGTGGAATAAGCTCCCTCCAGAGGTGGCACAATCACCTACTCTGGAAATCTTCAAGATGAGACTGGATGGTCACCTCGCTGGGGTCACCTGACCCCAGTTGTCTTTCTTGCCTAGTGCAGGTGGGGCTGGACCTGATGATCTTGCAAGGTCCCTTCCATCCCCTTACAATCTATGTATCTATTAATACTACTAATTGATAGTTATTCATTAATAGTAATGGATTAATAATCAGGTAATTGCTAAAAAGAAAATGTGAACAAATTTAATGATTGAAAATGGAGCCCAGTCCAGCCACCTCTTAACAGCTAAGGGGGGAAAAAATACGGTACATTGCAAAAATAATTCCTCCTAGCAGGCTAGAAATCTGGGGACTCCCACAAAAAAATCATGTTTTTGGTGCATTTTCCTTTTGTTTTGTTCTTACTTGTTTAATTAATAGCTTTTCACATGATGCTCAGATACTATGGCAATGAACACCTACTAAATTATTAGCATATTTAATCCTTACAATACTCCTAAAACACAGGGAAGGATTCTTTTCCTTCCAGTCTTACAAATGAGAACTGATGTATAGAAAAATTAGTAATGTGGGAGGTGAGTCATTGCAGCATCCAAGACTTTCTGGTTAAAAAAAAAAATCAATTAAAAAAATTCAAACAACACATTAACCATATTAATAAGCGAGAAAAATTCCTGGGTAAAATATTCTTAAGAAGAATTTCAAAATGACCTAGGTTATTTAGAAATGCTAAGCTTGCTACTTTAAATGAGACATGTGCTTCTATTTCAGGTTTTAAAAATTCCACCTCTAATTTCTATTCTTATTTCATGCATCTTAACAAATTCATTGGTTACAATATTGAGCAGCCCATGAGATAACCTCAGTGGAATTATAGAAGGACTACTGTAGTAAAGTAATTTAGGGGCTAATATTAAGTTCCAACTCTCCTCAACTTCTACTGAACTTGCTAGGAGATAAGGTCACATGGTACCTTACAAGAGGATTATAGTTCAGCCTTTCATTTTAACTCATTTTCTAGCTCACTAGAAGGTTTAAAATGAAAATGAAGACAGCACATAATCATCCTCTGTTTTCAGACATGTTAATACATTTCCTAGTGTGGCTGAATATTACATACGGAAACATGCAAAAAAAACCCTTAGTTGGTGCTGAATGTTACAAGTGCAGCAAACTTTCAGTCCATTTATCAATATTAAACTGTATCCCTGATTTTAAAAGTAGTTTGTTTATTTTTATTTGGACGGAATCAGATCCTCCTGGGATATAAACTCCCCACCTGTGGATTCAGAAACAGTAGATCCAATAATTAGCAATGGTACTAGCAATTATCATCCTTGCAAGCCACTAGGGGGCAAGATCATCACACTTAGCTGATAATTTGAGCAGCACAACTTCAGTTTCCTAGAAGTTGTTGCTCAGTGCTATTCTGAATTAAGCAAATTACATCAGCACTCCATGAGTCCAGTGATCAGTAATACAGCACTTTTATTTCTTTTACCAATATTTTCCATATGGATAATCCAATAACTGATCCTTCTAGTTTCATGATCAAAAATATAAAATAATAAACTTTAACACAACCTAGAAGGCCAAGAGCCAAAAGAACTCCCCAAACCACAAGAGAAAAGAAGCGTGTTGGAAAGAAACTACAGAATCAAAGGCTCCCTCATGAGAATACATTGCTTCTAGTCTCCAGAAACAGCCTTGCTTTGCCAGCCTTGTTTTCCTCCAAAAAAAATGACAGCTGTATTGCTAACTGTAGGCCTGAGAAAATGATTGATCAGATGTCTAAAGTATGAGATTCATAAACAAACTAGTTTGGGGGTTCTTGCTATTTTTTTAGAGCCTTTAGGCTTTGCACACTTCGGTTTTCTTTGTAGCCATGAGGGCTAGGAAATTAAAGCTAGGCATCTGTCATATTCACATAACTCAAGGAGGGGGACCTTATGGAAAAAAATGTCACATCTTAAGAAGATAAAGAAATACAAAATAAAAACCTAATTTCAGCTCCCTTGTGAGCACATATTCTGATATAGTAGTTATACAGTCACAATCAACATGCATTTTTTTTCAGCAGACTACATAGGCAGTTTTCAATCATGTGGGCACTACTTAATTGTTTCTTTCTGCATCCATCATTCAATGTGTGACCACATGACTTAACTACCACATAGAATTCAAAGCCTGCACTGACTAGTTTGTTCATGGGCTTTTTTTACAGTTCTTATCACCAGAGTATCTTAGTGCTTCACAAACACTGACAAATATCTTCGTAAGTATTCCTCTAAAAGAAGGTGGTATTATTACCTCCATTTTACAAAAGAGGCACCAAGGTTCAGAGAAATTGAAATTGAGGTGTCCATTACTTTTGGAAAGCAATTCTGAGATACCTAGCACCTGATTTTTCAAAAGACCTAGCATTTTGTTGTATTTCATATGTTCCAAACACCTCCAGTTATTTTGCTTTCAGTTGTGACTGTTCAGCCTTTCCAGAACTGAAGCCATAAATTATTTAAATTGGCCAGTCAAGAGCACATAATCATTGGAATATTTTAATAAAACTAGGAAAGTTAGAAGTCTAAAATCCAGTTCTTTAGGGTGGCATTCAGTTTCCTTAAGCACGATTATTCTCTTTCTACCTGCTTTTCCCTACCACTTTCACTAAACATCTTATCTCTTCTATCATTTATGAAGAACAGCCTCACCCTACAAAACCCTGGTTCACTCCTGGAGCACCTTCCACATTGTACAATCAACCAAACAAATCTCCTCTGAAAATAACTACATTGGCCTATGTAATGAAAGATTTATAATAGTAGAAACATATAATGAGGGTAAATTAGGTCACACAAGTTCTACTGAACTTGCTAGGAGATGAGGTCACATGATATCTTCCAAGAGGATTACAGTTCAGCCTTTAATTGTAATTTTTTTCTAGCTCACTAGAAGCCTGTGTGACCCTAGTTCTGTCACTTCCTAACTTTTAAGTAGCTGACTTTCGCACTTTAATTTTCTTACCAAGCATATTGCCTACATACCAGCAGGGGGTGCATTTAGAACACATTTGAAACAATCTCCTGACTCCTGTTTCTTGAGGCTCTACAGAAAATCTCAGCAAGTGGGATCTTGGCTTCTGCAACCTGGCCAACTTCCAGTGGCATTTCACAAGGACAAAATAAATCTTTCCAATCCCAAGGTAACCCCCCAGCCAAATTCAAGGCCATGTCCCAGCCTGGAGGCACTGAGACCTCCTAAGTAAAGAGTTGTAGCATCATATGGCCATGTGTAGACAAAACGAGAGGTTTGTGTGCACAACGCTTTAAAGCAGGCTAAATGCTTTTGCATCACTTTAAATGGTGTCAGTGTTTGCGCACCTTGGCAGTGTATTGCACATTAATTCCAGCCGCTGTAGGAAATCCGGTGGCGTAATACGCCTTAAATGACTTGGGACGCAGCAAATTAAAACTCCTTCGAGGAGTTTTAGTTTGCTGCCCCTACAGCCGTGGAGCGAAGCACTGGGCTCTGTGCAGCTCTATGGCTCTGTAGGAAGCCCTGCAGACATCCTGGCAGCAGCCTGGGAAAGCAGGCTCTGCCCAAGAAAAGCAGCAAGCCTGATCTCCACCCCCCGCACCCGGCCCCCAGAGCCTGCCTGCCTGAGCTGTGTGGGGGCCCGGTGCTTCCCTCTGTGGCTGCAGTGCTCTCCAGGACCGCCCAAGCCAGGTGCCTGCAGGCAAGGTGCCACCTGGTGGGGTCGAGGGGGGCCACCACTGCCACGAAGGGAAGAACCAGCCCCTCCCTTCCCCTGCAGCCCAGGGACCACTCCACCCACTGGCAGCTCGCCCCCCCCTCACCACCAGAGAGGCAGATATGTCAGTTGGGTGTGTACATGACATGGGGGTTTACTCAGCCCTAAATTGAAGCTGTGTTTTTTAAAACCCACCGCTTCAATTCAGGGTCCCTGTTTCATCTACACATATCCATACTTTTAACACCATGGGGGTTTTTTAAATGGCGGTATAATTTTTGCTGAAAAGTTTTTAAGAATTCAGCCTCAGACTTAGATTAAAAAAAAAAAAGTTTGACAAACCTAGATGTAAATGAAACTGATGTCTTACAATGGAAATTTATTGGAAACCTAGACAATAATGTTGTGAGTTTCACCCATGGTCTATGGCCTTTTTGATCAGCGATTTGATTTTTTTTTTTTTTTTTTGAGCAGCTAAAGTTGATATTTGGGAGGTGCCCAACCATTTTGAAGTATACCTGTTCCACTTATAATTTGAGTTAAGAAATTTTGGCAGAGGGTGCAACAGAAGTATCTGAGAGTCAGCTGTCCTAACATGTATCTTTACGAGTAAAATGCCTTCTGAGCGCATAAGAACTTTTCCCCCCAGGTTTTGTGACAATAGGATCAAGAGAATAGGTAAATGGAACTGCAATTTTCAGACCAATTGTAAAGTTAGTAACAGCAGCAACAGTCTGCATTCACATTCTTCTATCCACTTTCTTTCTTATAACCCCATTTTGAATATTTAAGTAGTCATAAAAATATAGATATATATTTTTGCAATTATTTGCTAGAAAGATACAAGGTCTCCAAAACTTGTCAAACTTACACCTAGGCTAGTTTTTCAGTATAATTTTGCAAAATTGGCAAAATGTTTTATCCAGGGAATTGAAACTGTTCTATCTACTCTCTTTTAGTTACCTCTGTTTTGACATAAAACCTAAACCCACTTTCAAATACAGAAGAATCATGACACATGGATATAAAAGTATCTTCCTAGGTATTCTAAAATCACTTTGGGATTTTGGATACTAGCACGAAATTCTCATTATTTGGATGCCAAATTCAGGAAGTGAACAAGACTTAACACTCAGCACATCCTTCTTGACTTTCCCCAGTTTTATCTGAATATGGGTAATTATGCAGCATTAAGAATCTGTTAGGAACATCCATTAATAAATGGATTCCTAATCTGTTCCTAATCCACTTTGAATGGACTATCCACAAGTAAAACAAACAAAAATACTGTTCAGCATTTTGTTCAGTTTTGAATGGTTCCATATTCCTTGTAGGGAATATCTGATGGCATCACCTAGAGCTTGTTACAAATAATTAAGGCCATGCCCTTATTTTTTTCTTTTCACTGGCTAAAAATCATCCTCAAAGTGAAGTTCAAGGGGTCTAAGAAGCAAAACGGGGCCCCACCTCTGTCATTTATAATTGTCATAATGACTGTAAATTTTAATTTATGAAGCTTTACTGCCAGTGGCACTACAGAGGTATAAATAGTAAGAGTTTACAGTAGGTCTAGCAGTTCATTTAAATGTAAATTAGGACTATCAAGGTAAAAATACAACTTAACAATTACTGGAGTCTTTCTTAATATTCAGTTTCTCTAGTCTACATCTCAGATCCTATTACCTCATTTAACAACTAAAGGTCCCCAATACGTATTTTTCCTTTGAAAGAGATATAACAAGTCAACTGTTTTCACTCTCAGGAGTGGTATACTCCTCATTTTTTGGCTAGAATTGGTGTTGGTGGGGACAGGGTCTGGAATACTAAATTATTGGAGCATCAGCACTCACTCCCTGGACTCAGGAGTTGCTTGAAAGCAGAGACTTAGAGTAGACACCATGCCAACCAGTCAGTGAGCTCACAGAACTCATGGCACATGAGGAATTTCCAGCAGAAGCTGCTCTGACACACCAGAGAGCTCTAAGAGCACACTGATATCCAGGATTGCAGCACAGGGTTATGGCCAGACCTCCTTCAGATGTGTGCCACATGTACAATGAGTTCTTTTCACTGCTCATGCACTACAAAGCCAAATCGGGTATGGCTACCCTCCCATCCCTGCAATCTTAGATCCACCATGGGCACCTGCATAGGTTCTTTGTCTACACAGTCAATTGCCCTGTTGCCCACTTTTCCCCATAGTAGGATGGCCATTTATATACCACCCTCCCATCAGCTGGCTAAGCTTTGGATGTCAAAGTAGGATCTCCAAGGGAGTAGCTGCTATCCTACACCCATTCTAAATGCTGAGAGTAAATGATCCTGTGCTAAAAGGGTTTCTATAAGATCCTAAGAAGCTGTGAAATATACTGTAGAGAAAGCTTCCTTGTCTCAGCTGGTTTCCATTTGACTGTCTTTCACTGATACAAGGTAAGATAAGATTATCATCTTAGAACTCTACTATATAACCATAGATCTATGAATGAATAGTCCACTGAAACATCATGCAGTGTACTAAGACACAGAAATGTCAATAAAAGAGACAAGTACCACTAATGATTAAATGTTAATGTCATAGTAAATACATATTAATGAATTTGAAACTAATAGAGGTTACAAATACCTTCTAGGTTCATTGTTCTGAATGTATCTATGTCTAAGAGGCTGCATACAGAAAAAAATATTCCAGAAATGACCTCTCACATTTATGACCTCTCACACCCATAATCCTAAAGAACTGCATTATACTTTTCTAACTATGAGCTTTACTTCAGTTCAAATCAACAACATAAATGGTCACTGATTTCAAGGCAAGTTGTATATGTATATCCAAAACAAAAATATGGCTGTTTCTCAGCGCATGCTTTATCTTTCATCCAAGTAAAGACTCAAGGCATCACATTGCCCAGTAAAACCCTGCTGTAGCAATAGCTCTCTAATGACTCACAGAGAAAACCAAACCACTTGCTGAATCAGAAAAAAATGCTTCCAACAGCACCTAGATTTTCATTGCGGGTCTCTCTCTCAGGTAGTGCTAGACAAATTTAGCGTGTTTGACCTACACCACCATAAAATAAGGTAACATGGCCTTAAGTAAAAATAGAATAGAACAGGGCCCTATGACCTCTGTTATTCTATACAATACATAAAAATGCATACAAATTTCTCATTAATGTACTACTAGTTGTATTATGAAAAAATGTATTATCTATTCTGAAAGTAAAACATATATTCTATAGTAAACTGAAATGATTGTTTACTGAATTAGAATTTTAGGATTGTTTCACACCACTCTTTATCCAGGAACGGTTAAGCACATACTTAAATTTAAAGCGGAAATTTTCCCATTGGTTTCAATAGATATATTCACATTGGATTCTGTCAAAAAAACCTCTGTTGAAAAATAATATTTTTAAAGTGAAATTTCCATAAAGAAATCTAAACTTCACAGAAAATTTACATATTTTTCTAGGATATTTTTACTGAAATATTTATTGAAGTAATTTTCAAAATTATTATAGACATTGTTTTTGCTCACCAAAACTGCCTTCTTTTGTTGAAAATGAAATTGTTGGGAAACCAAGTTTCAAAAGTAAGTTTGATTAAAGGAAAAAGAAATTGGTTACAGTTGTATACATTTTGGGTCAAAATATTACCCAAAAATTTCTTCAAAAGGGAAATGTGTCTATTTTGAAATTTTTCAATGTCTTTCTAGATTTTCAGACATCCTTAAGTCACAGACTTAAGGGTAAGCACATGTTTATGCACTTTTAACTTGCCTAGACTTCCAACTTTGAAAGATGATTCCTTCAGGAAAGAGGAGGAAAAGGTATCATTTGTATAATTCTTAAATCAAATTCAGTTTGTCCAAGAGATACAAATTACTGAAAGACTGAAATATAAGATTGTTCAAATACATGGCTAATCTGAAGTAACAACATGGCTAATTCTGAAGTAACAACAAGCACCAATACCATGGCATATGGTTTTATAAAGTTTTGTTTTCATTTATCATTCCCCTCTAATGTTTCCTATCTTTAATTAAGAAAAATGATTTTACATTGGTAGCACATGCAAATAAGAACTTTTTATTTTGTTTTCTTTTGTTTTTAACTCAATAAATATTTTGGCAGAAAAAGTCTTAGTTCAAATAATCTCTGTTGATATAAGTATGTGTGCATATACATTTTCCCCTGGGAAAATATACATTCATTTTAACAATACCTCAGATAAACCCTTTTCAAATCTTATCAGCATTATTTTTTTTTAATTATTAAACACCAGCTCCTGTTTCTGGTTACAGCATTGCAACTCCGTTGTAGTCAATGAGGTCACTCATTGCTACACAGAATTTGACCCTAAGAGCACTGTAAAGGTTCTTGTTTTATGACAGTTGCTAAAAGTTTCCAAGACCTGGCCACATTTTGCTATCAAAGGACCCAGTATCACTTATGCATTAAACATAGAACCATTGATACTCTAATTATAAAAGCATACTTACTAGTAAAACTGCTCCAGTATTTCTACATGACAGTTTATCCAGTGAATCAAAGATTCCTTTTTCCTATCATGTTGATTCTGAAAACTTACACTTGTCATTACTGCCTGCAGATATAGTTTGGGATAATTGAAAGCAAAATTCAGAATTTCAGAATCTCCTTTTTCTTCCTCTCTCTTTTTTCACATTTACTTTTCAATGCTTTGCTTACAGTCCTGTAACAAATACTGCTACCATGCTGGCTAAAAACTCTATGCATAACAGCTAATTGGCTATCTAAGACATCTTCTTTTAGTGAGCAATGGTTATTGAATAGAATACAGTGGTATTCTTAGAGAGGGAAAAAAAAAGAGAAGAATAATGGGCACTGGAATGACAATACAAGAAGAGGAGAAACCTCAGATTAGCCCAAACTCCCAGGCCCTAATCATTGACAGACGAATCTGGTAAATCAAGGCAAAGAACATCAGTCCATTCAAACAGGATTAAAGGTTTAAACTAAAAACCAACAAATGTATTAGTCTTTGTGGGAAAAATTTACATTGGGATTTTTTTTTAGAGCTGAAATATCCAACTAAGTTATATCTCAATGCCTGTTTAGTACTAAATGGGAAAAAGTAGCAGCATACACTACAGAGAACAAAACAAATGTATACGTTCAAGAAAACTGGTCCATCGGAGATTTGCTAAGGCTGGAATGACCTGATTAAGAATGAAGGGAGTTGCTCATATTTACTATTGTAAGATTAATGATCCAAATATAGATGTTTCACCAAAATGTACTTGGTCATCTACTCAGTATGTTTCCTCTGCTTTGTTAAAGAAAACAGATGAAACATAAAAAGACAGACACCTTTTGTAGACTTTTAATATGACAGTTGCACACAGAAAACCAGTCACCAGATCATGGGTATTGGCCAGAATTTCTTATTCCTGAAAAAACTCCCAACTGAAACTGTTATGATAGAGACTTTTTTTTCCTGCGATGCAGGGTTGGAGACAAGACTCATTTTTTTCTTCATCTGAGGAAGCAAAGGAAACAAAAGACTGAGATGATATTGGTCATATTTCCATTTTGTTCTGTAACATAATTGGTTGCATGTTAACAGAATATGAAACATGACAGAATCACTGCATAATGTGGCAATGCTGTGAGGAGTGTCCCCTTTCCTCCAATTTTGTACTAGTATTAATAATACTGTATTTTAAATCAATATTACTATGAAGAAAACAAATAGTGTAGTGTAGGTGTATTACTTCTTATTGTTAGGAAGTTTTGTGAAAAAGACTTTGGAATCTGAATTGCATGCATGGATCAGTAGGGGAGTGAAGCAGGATGTCTTATACAGACACTGCTAATTGTGACTAATATAATTCATATTATTATTAGAGTGTAAGTCTGAAGCTGTTCCGATTGTAGGATAGTGGTAATCAAACCATAGCTTTGAACAATTATTTGACTTGCCAATAATTTCTCTGTCAGTGGCCTCTCTAAACAATACTGAGGATATTTTTGTCAAACAAGTGAATTGGTCTGTGTGTCTTATTTATCAAATATACAGTAGACTTCTTCAATTTCAGTCAGCACATACAATTTAAATAATGACATCCTATGTGGGACTTGTTATTGGACTGGGGATATTTGACCTAGAATGCCATTAGCTTAACTTATAAATTTTAAAATCACGTTTTGAAATGCTGCAAAACTAAGATTGTAGTGAATTTAATTTCAAAGTCATTTTGGATGTCCTTTCAAACTGTATGTGGTAATCCTTGATTTTTGCACTGATGCTAAATGTTAATGAACAGAGCCACAGTGTACCATTTCACCTAGAGCAATGAAAACATTAAAATCTCTTCAGAAGACTGAATAAAACTTTATTTTATAAATATAATCCTCGTTGAAGCTCTACCATTTCACTGTACTTTTGAAATAAGGGCACATGGAAAATATGGAAGAGTTCCTTTGACATAGCTAACTAAAGCTACAAAATGAGCACTGTACTGTATTTCCAAGGAACACGGTTCAAAAGTTGTACGATTACTACTAAGGTTGTTTTATTCTTTACCACATTTGGAACAGGAAGTCTGTGTTGTTCTTGAAGAATTCTGAAAAGCAATGTCACAGTCTGATGACCTCTTCTCCTCATTAAAACGTTCCCAAAGACAGCTCTCTGCATGATGTTTTGTAGCTTCAGCAGCCATGAACTAATTTGTACCTCTTATTTTGATCATGCACTGGTGAAAGAACCAAACAATATTTTTCTTTAAACACAGAGAGGTCTTTCAACAGCTCAGCATGCACTTCTACCCTCTTTTTAATCTTGGAGCACCTATTTATTTGCTCTTTTCACCACTAAATCTTCTTTGCTCCTTTCTGCCCCCCTGCAAAGCTGCTAGTTAAAATCTTCAGTGTTTTTTCTTCATAGGCTTAAACCATTAGAAGGGTATTACCATAAAAAGGGAGACAAGGATTTAGAGCTATGGTGCATCATAATTTGCATTTCTAATTTTTAATCCAATTAAACTAAAATAATATTTATTTAGCAACAACCTTTCTAGAATGTGTATAAATTCACTAAAGCTAATGGAAAATTTTGTTCCTGCAGGAAATTAGTTATAGGTGCTCATTGCAATAACTGATTTGTTCTGCATATTGAGTGTTTCCAGTTTTTGCTTCTAGATAATTAGTATTCCTCTGATTGATTTGTTTATTTTACATACCTTCATTTTGGGGGAGGGGGGTTGAGGGGAGGGATTTTGATTCATTATGCAAGTCATAGTTTTCTCTACATCATGGAGTATTTTCTCTACAGTATATGTAAATTTTCATTAGGTATTGTACAGGCATTTACTTTTAATGCATAAAGCACATACCTGGAAAGGGAAGCTTTATCGGTTGATATTTTTAAATAACAGTTCATTCATTTTTTCCATCAGCAACTTGTGTTGAGAAAAGCACAACATGCTGCATTTATTTGTGTTTCATTTTCAGTCAAAAATGCAAATTTATTCACAAAATATGCAATGTGAGAACCTAGCCATACAATTTTTAAATATCATCCTATCCTTTAAGTATGCTGAGGACCTGATTCTGTTCTCATTTACTTCAGTGAGAGTAGAATCAGAATCTGGCAGTGAAAAGCATTACACAGGATACAGTAAGCACTTCCTTTACATAACTGACTTTGGTGCATCTAGGAAGAAAAGAAGGGAGACAGAGTTAAATTTTCCATGATTTTCTACTATATCTTGTCTTTAAAGGGGAGGAGAGAACAATTCATGAGTCCCAGGGAATCTGTAAGGCAGGGAATCCTTAGTCCAGCAGAACAGCCCTCTGAGCTACCTCCTCTTCTACCTTATGAAGCACGTATCCTACAGGAGCCATCCCACACCTGAACAAATCCCTTTCTCTGGGATTTGTTGGGGGTTGCCAGCATTCAGCTATAGCTAATGCTGTTTCAAAGCAGAGTGAGGTGTGGGTGTCTGAATGGCTATCTACTGCCTCCTGAGGGGAGATTGCTACCTGCATCAGCTCTTCCTCTTCCATCCTGGCCATCTCTCCTTCTAGAACTGTAAGTCCAAATGCTGCAGAGTAAAGATAGAGGGACTTCCATAGGAATGAAGGAAGGGGTCATGGAACCACAAACACATCACTCCCTGAATCACTACTCCCCGGGGGGCATTTACCCAAGTCTCATTCTATTCATGTTCAGTGCTTGACTATTTGAAAGAGTTATAAGCCAGTTTGTTATTCCCATGAAATGAAACCCTTAGGCAGTTATCTTTTCTATGTGCTGCTTTATTTGTTCTTTAAGACAGAAAACTTCCTGAAACCTAGATGACATTTTTCCAAATTTAAATTTCAGTCTAAATTTTCAGCTGCAATAAATCTGCTGATATGAACACAACTGATTATAATTTTTACTGAAACCAAGTTTTCCATCTACAATGGTGTTACACACAGGGTAAATCCTACATTTGTAATAATTACTTTTCTCTCACATGCTTCAAAAGAAGAACTATAAATAAATGACAATCATGTCTTTCAACTCTCCAAATAATTAGAATCTTATTCATGATGCCTCCATACAATAATTTTATATGTTTTATATTATAATTGATAATATATAGTATAAGTATCTGAGGCTATCTCCTGTCAATATAGAATTGTTTTCTTTACCTACATGGAGCAACAATTCAATTCTGAGTCAAGCTACTGGCCTTCTACCACTTCCCTCAGGAATTAAATCCACAGGCTAATATAGATAATACTCCTGAGTTTGTATGTACAATCAACACTTGGTTAGAAACTATGGAGCAATTATTGATGCAGTTGTCTTTGGTTAGGCATGCAGTTCTGCATTAGGCAGATTTGAGAGCATGGACATGCTTTCTTTGCATCAGGCCTGAAATATGGAAGATTACCTTCAAGAAAGCTAGAGCTAACTAAGTGTGTTCATCTTCTGTGCAAGTCCCCCATGTGAATAAAATGAGGCTAGTGCTGCGTTACTGCCACCCTGTTATACCCAAGCAAATGTCATATTTATGGCATTCTTCATTGCAGCTAAACTCAAAGCATTAACTTCTTCACAGACAAAGATAATTATTCTCAAGCAGCTCAGAATTTCATGGCCGTCATAATAACAAGGGAAGGATCCGGATAGAGTCTTGTTTGCTTGTTTCTGGTCATATAACCAAGCTATCCCTATACAAGGTATTTGATTTAGGATTTGGCATCAGGAAGTATCATGATCTGAATCATCTTTGGTTTGAGGAAGGCGTGATTTATCTATGAGCTATTCTGGTTAGTTCATAGCCTGGCCAATATGACTTTTTGCTGCTTGGTATTAGAGTGAAGTTGATCTTATGCTGAAGACTGTTCCTGTTATTTTGCAAACAGTTCACTTTGATCTAAACTAAACCATCTACAACTATAGAAACAGACGGATATTTGGAGGAAAAATACAATATGTGCTCTGCTTGAGTTTCAGCTTGTATCCTGGAGTTTCATCCAAAATCTGTGTTTGGATCTACCTTTCTTCCTTGATGATGAAGGCTAGCAGGAAGTACAAGATTAATGGACAGTATCCATTCTCATTGTCTCCCTGTATGAAGGCCTGGTGCTGACTGCTCTTAGAGAAGTCATTTTGGGGCTTCTGCTCAAAAAACTACCTTTTATGCACCTTGATGTTTCTCAACCTTTTTCAAATTTTCTATTATGGAAAGGATCACAGAAAAGGTATTGGCTAGACATCCCCAGTTATTTCTTGACACTCCTGATTTCCCTGGACCAAACCAGTTAGGCTACTGGGCTGGATATGAGACAGAAATTATACCAGTTGCACAGTGCCCACCTCTGATTGATGAGTAATGCTCACATTACCTTGCTTGTTTTAACAATTATTGATCAAGTAGGTGTAGCTTGTTCAGGAAAGGCAGGCAGGGGAAAAAAGGAAGAGATGTTGCACTGTAAATCAATAAAGTATCTACTGGCTCAGAAGCCCAGGAAGAGGTAAAAGGTAGACTTCTTGAATGGTGGATGAAAAGTAAAAAAAAAAGAAAAGAAGAACAAGGTTTATGTAATGGTTGGGGTCTAGTATGTACCACCAACTTAGGAGGAGGAGAAAATGAATGAAGCTTTTTCTTAGCAAGAAGTATTCAAAAAGATAGGACTTTGCAGAAATAAGGGGCTTTAATTTCCTGGATATGTCTTGAAAAAGTAGATCATAGGCAGTTCCAAACCTTCTTGAATTATGTTGGGGCAACTCTTTGTTTCAGAAAGTAAAGGCAGTTATTAGGGTAGCAACTATTTTATATTTGATTCTGACTAATAGGGAGGAACTGGTTGAGAACCTGAAGGTGGAAGGTAATTTGGGTGAAAGTGATCACAAAACTATAGAGTTCACGATTCTAAGAAAAGGAAGGAGTGAGAGCAGCAGAATAAGGACAATGGACTTAAAAAAAACAGACTTCAACAAACTCAGGGAATTGGTAGGTAGGGTCTCTTGGGAAGATATTCTAAGGAAAAAAGGAGTGTAAGAGAGCTGGCAGTTACTGTAATAGACTATATTAAAGCACAACAGCAAACTATCCCAACAAAGAGGAAAGAGAGGAAGCATTATAAGAGACCAATATAACTGTATAAGGAGCACTCTGTGGACCTGAAAAATCAAAAAGGAATTATACAAAAAAGTAGAAGCAAGGGTGAATGGTTAAGGGTGTATATAAAAGAACAGCATAAGCATGTAGGGGAAGATCAGGTTTGGTCATGTGGGCACCTATAGTTAGGTATTAGAACATCTAAAATCTAGGTGACTTGCCCAAGAACAGGAATCAAATTTGACTGAATGTGGATGCCTGAGATCCTATATTATCAATGGAAAGATCTGAGTGCATCCAAAGAACAAACTAGAAAACCCAGGGACACCTCGATAAAATGTTATATGCATGCATATAAGTGAATACCTACTCTGGGGAGAAGGAGTTTAGGCACCAGACTCCAGCTATGCAATAGGCACTTTAATTCACTTGCAATCCAGAACACACAGTCCCACTTCTGAAGATATGTATATCTGACTAGTAATGGTTTCATAGTAGCCTAATGAGCCAGGCTCCCTCTTGCTTCTGGCTCCAGGAATCTTGGGGCTGCCAAGTGACTCAGTTATAAAAGAAGTATGAGTGTACCATGAAGCCTTTTCTATAGCATGATAGTTAGGGCACAATCCTAGAAGGTGGGAGTTGTGGATCTGAATCCTCTCAGACTCAAAAGCCCCTAGAACTCAGGCCTCCCACTTCCTGAGTAATTGCTCAAACCATTAAGCTATTAGGTAAAAGACAAGCTATACCATTGTTTCTGAGATGAACTCAGTGTGAACAGCATGTATTAAGTATATATTGGATCATCTCTCACCAATACCAGTCTGGATGAAAAAGATGAGAAAGGTAGTAAGTAAGGTAGTCTGGATGACTGTTAGGCTGTTAGTCTGAAGTTAGGCAGAAGGCAAGGCAGGATGGCACCTTATAGACTAATGCATTCAGAGAGGCATGAGCTTTTATAGATTACAGCCTACTTATCCAATTCTATGCATGGCCTTGCACAAAGCAGGAGTACTAAAGAGAAAGGAATAAAGTCATTTAAATACAAGGGATAAGAAAAGTGGGAGGAAAGGAGGAAGTACTGCTGAAAGGCAAAGGTGGGTTGAAGAGATGAAGAGAGGTCTCAGTAGTGCCCCCTCCTTTCTTCCTCTTTTCCCTGTCTTTTGTATCTATATGACATTATTCTTTTCCTATAGGACCAAACTACATCTGGCCCAAAATCAGAAAAGCTAAGATGCAAAATAACTCATGACTTGCATGGGACATAAAAGGTAACCAAAAAAAAAAATCTATATATTATATTAGGGGAAGACCAGGGAAAGAACAGGTCTCTTAATGGGGAAGGAGAACCAAAAAAAAAAAAAAACCAAAAAAAAGGATGATATAGAAGAGGCCAAATTCTTTCTCTGTTTCTGTCCAGATACTGGATACAAATACTTTTAGCAAAGGGATTAAAGTGCAAGTCAGAATAGGGAAAGAACAGGTTTCAAAATGTTTAGGTACATTAGATATATTCAAGTTGGTGTTGTCAGCTGAAGTGCACAGGAACTGGCCATAGCAATTTCTTCATTTTACAAAGATTTTTGCAAAATTATGGGGGATGGAAGAGGTCCAGATGGAAGAAGTTCCCATTGACAGGAAAAAGGCAAATAAAATACCTGTCTTCACAAAAGGGAAGAAAGGCTGACTGATCTAGAACCCTGCAGATATTCCTAATTTTGATACCTAGAAAAATATTTAACAACACTCAACAAACAAAGTATTAAATATAAACACTGGCATCTTATTAATCTATGCTAACCAATAAGGGCCAACATAGACTCTTAAGGTTAAATCATGCCAAATCAAGTTACTACTAGGATAACTGTCCTAAGATCGGTACTAAAACAGTATACGTGAAATATCTTGATTTCAGTAAAGCTTTTAGAGACTGTCCTACATGATATTCTCATAAACCAACTAGGGAAATACTGGTAGAAGGTAGATGTATAGTAGAGGTAATTGCCACAAGCTAGGTGCATAGCTGGTTGAAAACTTCAGTTTTCAGTGGTTCTGAACCAAATTGGTTCAGAGGTATCTGTCCTGCAATAGTTTTGTTAATGACTTGAATGATGGAAAAGAGACTATGTTTAGAAAACATCTGGATGATACCAAGCTAACAGGTGATCCAAGCAACTGTAGGAGAGAATTAAAATTGGAAATGATCCTACTAAATGATCAGAGAAATGGTCCCAAATCAACTAGATGATATTCAGTAACGATACCTGAAAAATGCTACCCTTAGGAAATTACAGGTACAAAATAGGGAATAATTAAGTATGTGAGAATACTGCAGAAAGGGCTCCAGGGGTTATCACAAACTAAACAAGTCAAAGTGATGCAACGTAAACAAGCTAGTCTCATTGTAGGATGTTTTAACAAGAATTATTAAGACATGCAAGGAATTATTCCACTTGATTAGGTATTCAAAATGTCTTGGTTCAAGTACCAGGTCCAGTTTTGGGTCACATTAAGACAGATGCAAGTAAACTGGAAAAGTCAATAGTATGTCAATAAAATGATAAGAAGTATAGAAAGCATGATTCACATAGAAAAATTAAAGTAATTGGGTCTTTTGAGCCCACAAAAAAGAAGGGATGGCCATGATAAAACTCTTGGATTATGTAGAAGGCTGTTACAAAGAGGATGGTCATCAGTTATTCTTCACGTCCATTAGGGATCGAAGCAGCATGAGTCCATTAGGAAGAGAAGCAGTATTAGGTTAAGTTTTAGCTAAAACTTTCTGACTGCAGGAATAGGTAAGCACTTGAACAGGTTCCTGAAGGAAAAATTCCCTCTGCTGGAAGTGTTAAGAGCACACAGAGGCAACAGAGCAGGTTGCGGGGCCTGGGGCAAATCAGCCCATGTGGGGCAGCGCCCCAGCTCTGATCCTGGACCTAAAGAAGCTGTCGCCGCCATCGCTGACATTAGCAGCAGGGGAGGAGAGATAGCAAGCGGGGTCCTCCAAGGCACAGGGCCCGGGGTCTGGGGTGGTCGCCCCGATTTGCCCCCCCCCCCCCCCCGCCCCTCAAGGACAGCCCTGAGAACACATTAAGCAAACATTCTACCTCAGTGCACAGTGCACTAGGATGGATAAGATGCTTTTTTAAGATTCCTGCCAGCTCTTCCTATTTATAATTTCTATACTAGTGTCTCTGTGACCCTGCAACCATAAAGCTATGAGGTTTATTGGCACACGCACCCTCTTGCTTCTAGCCTTTACACAGTTCCTCATGGAGTTTTTAGTGTTAAGTAGTAGGCAACCACTTTTTTCAATGCTCCACGGCTCTGAGTCTGTGTGGCTTCAGCATCACTCTTACACCCCATGGCCACATCCAGACATGCAGGCATGTGCAGTTTGTGGCACCACAAACCACACACATGGAACATTATAATGTGCCCCATGTGGCACAGAACACATGAAAATAGTCTGTGCTGGAACAAATGGAGGCTTCATCCTCCTGTGAGATGTTCTGGCTGCCAGCCAGAGCATCTCTACTGCTCCATTTGTGCTCCTACTGCTCTAGGACACCAGGAGCCAGGAGGAGGTGGGCAAGAGTAGTTTGCCAGAAGTAGGACAATGTGTCACCACAACAAAGTACATCTGCAAGGGTGTGTGCTGAGGCACAAAGTAGTGGCATAAATTTGTGCTGCTACTGTTTGTGCTTCTGGAAGTACACACCGTTGTACATCTGAATGTGGCCCATGGCTCTTTCAATGAATCCAAAAGTAATCTGAGTTGTGGGAGGCATGCTGACATTTGTAGTGACATGTCTTTTCAAAAGAAGATGGGTTTCATTATTCAGTTGGAATATTTAGTCTTTAAGTAAAAACCAAAAAGCAAACTTATGTGTATGACTATAGAGCCAAAAGTGTGTGGAATTCCTATTTCTCTACCTGCACTGGAATGTAGATTTTATTTCCTGGTACTTTGACACCCCAGTTCTTCATTTCCCTCTTTAGTGCTTTTTAAACATGTTTTACATCTCTTCAGTACCCCATGTTTCTAGTCATTCATCTTCCATTGCACCAATCAAGTTACAGCACCCAGATTTTTTTGAAAAACACCTGCTCTCAAGGTCACAGTACCTCTGTGATCTCCGCTTGCTATGCAGAAAGCCAAGTGGTCAGAGAGGAGAACTGATTACAGTGGAGAGCTGATCTCTGCTTCCACTCAGTCTACCTAGGATATTCCTCTTTGTCATCACATTGCCCAAATATTGTTAAGACAAATTTCTCTGTATCAACTCATAGAGCCAACATAATCACTAGGGCTGTGTGAAGGCTCAGTAGCTGATTCAATTTGGAGGAGGTTTGCCCCGATTCAGGAACTGAATCTCCAAATCTGAATCAAATTGGGAGACCAAGTAAAAGCTCTGAATTGATTCAAAGCATCCAAATCAATTCGGAAAAAGATTCAGAAAAGATCTGGCTAATTCAGAGAATCGGCCACAGACTAAACAGGCAGCTGATAGCGGCCTCCAGCTGGTAAGTCTATTGAGGTTAAGGGAGAGGGGAGGGAAAGGGCATGGGGGAGGAAGGGATTGGGGCTGGGGTTGGGACAAGCTGCCCAGCCAGGGTAGAGGGCACGTTACTCAGGTAGGGGGGTGGGAGGTGCAGGATACGGGCGCGGCAGCACTGGGAGCAGGGGCTCTGCTTGCCCAGCCAGGGCGGGGGCAGGAGGTTGAATGCGGGCACAGCTTGCTCCAGGCAGAAGGGGGCAAGTGCCAGCAAGGCAAACCCCTCTGTTCCCAGCACTGCCATGCCCGCATCCCACACCCTTCAGCACCAGCTGGCAAGCGGTGCCAAGGCAGAGCCCCAGCTCCCAGCACTGATGCAAGCACGGCAGTGCTGGGAGTGAGGGCTATGCCCTGCTGCCGCCCACAGCAAACCATGCATACATTGTGGTGTGCCCCCTCCCCCCTCCACCACACTGGCTGGGCAAGTGGCAGCAGGGGCAGAGTCAGGCACAGCCAGGGGAGCCAGGGGAGAATCCCCCATGGCTACCATGCCTGGCCCCCACTTGGCACCCACTGGGCAGCTGCCCCACGGCGTGGGTGCAGCATGGCTCAGCAGAGCATACACACTGTCTGGGAGCTGGGATGGCTCCACCTGTCAGCCAGAACCTGGCACTGCTCAGCCCCTGTGGCCCCAGTTCCCAGACAGTGCGCAGTGCCCTGCCGAGCCACGCTGCACCTGCGTGGTGTGACAGCTTATGTGTGGGTGCCAAGCCAGGGGCGGGGGGGAGTGGCGGCGAGTCTCACTGCCCCACACTGCTCAGGCAGGCTCTGCCACAAGCACCAATTGCCACTCCTGCAGCCAGTGAGTACTGGGCTTTCTTTTCTTTTTTTTTAAGTGCCGAGACTAGGCTGGGGCCAGGCAGGGCATGGGGCTGGACAGGGAAGCCACAGGGACTTCTCCTGCAGCTCTCCCCACCCAGGAAGAGGCAGACACAGCCAGAGGAGCTATGGGAGAACCTGCAGCCGCCGGCTGTGCCTGCTTCTCCCCGGACGATCCGAATCACTGAATCTTTTCAAATCAGTGCCAAATCTGCTGAAGCTGATCAGCCGAATCAATTCAGGACAGTGATCCAAATTTCCAAATCAAATCACTGTCCTTCAAATCAGCCAAATCCAAATCCAAATCGAATACTTCCCTATTTGCATAGGCCTAATAATCACAGAATGCACCTTGTGACAATAAGGAGTTTGACAGTTCAACCAGTTTCTCTCATTTTTTCCTGGAGTAGTGGCTGCCATTGTATCCTCTTTTTCCTCATCTCTCCAGAGTTATATGTAGCAAAAGGAACACTGGAAAACTTCCTGACTTCCCAGACTGCTGCCTATTACTTCCTTAGCTGAATGGCAGTCAGGGATATAGCAAAAGGACAATGTATCCAAAAGGAACACTGTGTCAGGACCCCTGAGGCTCAAACCCAGGTTTTCTGGGCTTAGGGACAGAGGCCTGGGCTGCAGCAGCATGAAGTAGCTGGCTGGATGCTGGACCCACCTCAGCCTGGACCCTCCCATGAGGTTCCCAATGAGAGAGCACATGACCCAGGCAAACCAATATAAGCTACAAAATCTTGATCCGAGGGCTACAAAACCCCTCCCAATTGCCCTGGGGTCTTACCCTGGAAGGGTTTACAGCATTGCTATTTAGGACCCTGCTGCCTTGTTCTTGCCTTGTCTTTGCCCTGAATCCTCCTGCCTTGCTCCAGTCTTTGGCCCTTGTGCCTTATCCCTGCCTTGCCCCCTGCCTTGGACTCTGGTACCTTACTCTTACTTACTCTGCCATTTGTCCTAGACTCTCCAGCTCCTAACTTCTGGCCTGGTTTTGACTATGGACCCATCTTGACCCCCAGCATGATAATTTGGACTCAGACTGAGAACAATGTTGAAGCCCTTGACTTTGGCTTCTAGACTTCTGGTACTGCTGACCCTTAGCTTCTGATCTCTGGATCCCCCATATCCATATCATATCCATGACACACTAGAGCAGGGGTGGGCAAAATACGGCCTGTGGACCAGATCCATTCTATCTGGCCCGCGGGGCCCCTAAAAAAATTGCTGCAAAAATGACAGGAACCAAGGGCAGTATAACCCAGAAGAAGCCCCAGTGGGCTCCCACAACAGCAGGGCCCACCCAGCCCCACCCCGCCAGCCAGAAGCCCTATCAGGGCTTCTGGCCTGAGACCATGCGGCTGCCCCACACTGGAACTGCAGGTAAGGGGGAAGTGGGGGGAAGAAGAGGGGAGGGAAGGGCAGGGGAGGACCCCAGGCAGGGAAGGAGCCCAGGGAAAAGTGGCCCAGGGAAAAGCTGAGTGCGGGTGAAGGGAAAGTGGCCCCTTGCCCACCCATGGCCAGCACCCCATGCTGCAACGGCTTGCAGCCCACCTGGGGCTGCCTGTGCCTGCTCCAGACAGCCCCACACAGGCTGCCAGCAGCTGCAGCAGGGAGTGCCGGCCACAATGTGTGGGAGGGGCTGCTTTTCCCCCCCTGCACTCAGCTTTTCCCCTGGCTCCTTCCCTGCTCCTTCCTGGCACAGAGGAAAGCGGACCTTTCCCTGCCCGTGGCTGCCATTCCCTGTTGCAGCTGCTTGCAGCCCACGCGGGGCTGTCCGGAGCAGGCACAGGCAACCCCACGTGAGCTGTGAGTGGCTGCAGCACAGGGCACCAGCCATAGGCTGGTGAGAGGCCGCTTCCCCCCCTCGCCCCCCCGCACTCAACACCACCTTGTAACCCTGCCCCAGTACCTGCCTGGGCCCCACACAGCTCCGGGCTTGCCCATCGGGGCTCCGCATGGTGACAGCAGCTGCGGCCCATCCCTGTGTGCTGCACCGGGCATTGTTTGCCACCACCGCCTATAGGCTGCCCAGCACACGCTCCGGGCAGGCAGCAGCAGCCAACATTGCCTGGCATGGCATGTGGGGGGACCACAGCTGCTGCTGCCGCACGCAGCCCCAACAGGTGAGCCCGGAGCTGGCACAGAGCCCAGGCTGGCAGCAGGGGCGGGTTACAAGCTGGTGCTGAGCATAGGGAAAAGCAGCCCCTCACTTGTCCCATGGCTGGCGCCCCATGCTGTAGCCACCTGCAGCCTGTGTGGAGCCTGTGCCTGATCAGGACAGCCCCGTGTGGGCTGCGAGCGACTGCAGCAGGGAGCGCTGGCCACAGCCGGTGAGGATCCGCTTTTCCCCATGTGCAGCACCAGCTTCTTCCCTGCCAGTGAGCAGGGGGTCGGGGCTGTGTGCTGCCCCCACCTGTACCACGGGGCTGGGGGACACTGGGAATGAGTGGGCAGGGAGCCAGCAGAAGCACGGGGCCTGCACCAGTGTCCCAGGGCCAGTGCCGGTGGGGCCCACAGCAGGTTGGCGGGAGCACAGGGTCCCAGCCCAAGATGGTGACCAGCGGGCAGGGCACCTGTCAAGAGGCAGGGCTGCCCATGTGGCCCTCAACAGCCTGCCAAAACTGGGTAAGCAGCCCTCCGCCCGAAATAATTGCCCGCCCCTGCACTAGACCAACTGGATAGTTCTCAAATGGAGCTGTCACTGAGGATAAATGGCCAAAATTGATATTCAGGCACCCCAAAGAAATATAGGGCATAAGGAGAAATCTTTGGCAAGCCCTTTAAATATTTTTATAACCCTATCTTCAGTCTGCCATCTTCAGTAGCTCTCCAGGGAGTCACATTAATGCTACTGAGTTTCTGAAATCCTGAAGGCCCCTTTCTGTGGCTTCCTTATATATCAATCTGATTAAACGCAAGTAAGGCTTAATGTACCTCTTTTGCATGAGAGTCACTTCTAAGAGTCAGGATGGAGGTTTAGCATATGGGACAGTGCCAAGATACTCTGATGATAGGAAACAGAATGGTCCTTTTCCTTTAGTTGATACAATGTCCAAAAAAATTGAATGAAACATTCTGTCCACTATCACAGCTAATTAAAGATTAAGTATAATGACCCTTATGAATTGTCCATAACTTCAGTTCCTGTTGTGCCTGTAATTAGAGTGATTTATTAAGCCTTTTTTATTTTAATTATTCCTCCAACCAAGGAATATCAAAGCACTTTACAACAATAGATATGTATTATCCTCTGTTATCTTCTGCTTGTTACAGATAGGGAATATGAAGCATGGAAAGATTAATTTACTTGCTAACAGATACATAACAAGTCTGTGGAACAGTTTGGAATAAAATGCAAGTCCCAAACTAAATTAAAATAATTATAATGCGTAATTTAAGGGCACATACTTGCATTTCTTGTAGCTCTGCCCTATAAAAGTAAAAATAAAATTATCTTTCTTTTCTTTTCTACCTGGAAACAAACACATGGGATTTGAGTGAGAGCAAAGTTTCATTCACGTAATATGGATCTTGATTACGACTTAACTACAGTCAAAAGAAAATATCCTCATTAAATGTTACAGTAGTATTACTATTCTATTTTTCTCCACTAGATGTCCCTACCAAGTCACATTAAGCTTAGGCTTCACAGATAGCATCTTTTGAATCTGAAAGGATATATACTTCTTTTGAATACTTCTTATTAAAATATCATTATTAATGATTTCACTCTAGAGTTCATTTTATCTAAAAGATTAACAAGACAGAGATCCTTAAGAAAAGCACAATGACTTAATTCCCTGCCTAAGATATAGAGGCTTCTCAATTTAGGAAGCAATTAAGAATCATGTAGGCTTTCTTCTGTAAAAATATTTAAGCAATCAAAGCATTAAAACAAGCCGAGGATCCTTACAGGAAAAATTATTATAGTTCAAAAGGAAAGCTTTAACGGTATTTTCCCCTCTAACAGCATTACTTATAGTCTGTAACAGTTATGCAGACTCATTCACAGTATGCTGGGTTAACATCAGGAGTCTTGCTTAATTTGAGCTTTAATGGATCTTTAAAGTAAGATGAGAATAAAATCTGGAATGATCACAAATATCATTTAAAACCTTTTCCACCTCCCCAAAAGCCCTTTGCAACAATGCATAGGAGGCTGAAAACAAAACTGGCACATTAGAACCTTAAAGCAAGTAAGCTGAGCTAGAACTATTCTTGCAATGCTTTGACTTTTCTGAAAATGCAGTAAGCTCTAGCTTTTGCACTTACTCGGCTGCAAGTGCTGCTATAGCAGATCAGTAGAGGGGACTCTGTGTGTGCTGCTTTCCAGAAATGCAGTGAAGATTTCTAAAAGGCGCCAGTGTATCTCTAACTGGAAACATGCATGTTTCTGATTCCCAGGGCGCCAGGCAAAAAAGTCCATACTGTGTAGATGAGCAGTTCGTGCCCCGGAGAGGACACACACACACACACACACCTGCTGGACCTTTCACTCTGCAGCTAACACACATCCCTGGAACAGTGGTAAACACTGACTGGGAGTCTACAACCTCCAGTGACTCCATGACACATCATGGCCACTACTGGAACTTAATGTGATAATAAAGAGCAAAAATAACAAGAAAAAATTCCAGCCAGTATGTGTAAGACAGAGGGAAACAAAGCAATGTACACTTACACATTTCCATTTATTTTCCATTTAAGCATTTCAGTGTCCAGTAACCAGGTGACTGTATTCCCTTCAAAAGCTGATATATTATCATTGTACAATGATTTTCAAGAGTTTACAATGAAAAAGGAGTAGCCTTGCAAGTGATTTACTAAGAAAAAATAGGGGAAGGTTTGGGGCAGGCTTACTTATAAAGGTTAAAAGTAATCTTTTCTTTTTTTTTAAAGGAAAGAAAGCCATTTCAATTTTTTCTCCATGATATAACTTCAGAGTCTTGCTAGCCCAAAAGATTTTTGGATGCTACCTGAAGAATTAAATGATGGCAACCATCAATCCTCCTGAATTATGATGTATGCATGAGGGCCACCCAGACCTTTAATACTATGCCTGGGCAGGAATTTTGGAGGAATGGAGGTTACCCAGTCTTTCCTTCCTTTCTCTAGGCCACTGAGACAGAATCCAAAGACCAGATTGATGGTGCCTCCATGTGGTTGTAGTTGTATAAGTGGCTGGGAATCAAACTCAGGTCTTTTGTGGGGTAGACAAGGATTCTACCACTGAACCACAGAGGACTCCAAACAACAACAACATTATTATTATTATTATTACTATTCTTATTATTAGTGTTGTTGTTGTTGTTGTGACACCTGAGCTAGAAACTTTAGTTAATTTGTTTAAAGTTCTCTTTGTTGTTGTTTTTACCATAGGAGCCACCTTGGGATTCCCCCATGCTGAGGCAAAATCCTTGCTTACCCCATTATCGCAGCGTTTTGGTTCCTTTATGTGGTACAGGGTTTACTGAGATCTGAGGATCTGGCTTATTAGGTTTTTCTCATTCCTGAATTTCTGGTTCATTACATATGAACCAATATCTAGGAAAAATGAGGAGGAGCAGAGGATTCTTTTCAAAACTATTTCAATAGTTGTTTAGTTAAAGGCAATATTGGCACTGGTAAGTGGCTCCCATCCTGCTGGAGGGACGATGGAGGTTATAACTTTTACAAAGGAATTTCTTTTCTCAAATTTTGCCTTCGCTACACAAAGGAGCTGGGACCAAAACCTGCTCCACATTCAGCCCTCCCACCAAAAGAAGATAAGAAGAGGGGCCCCAACTGCACACAGTTAGGACTTCCAGGGGATTTCAGATTTCCCCACAATGCCTCCTAAACTCAGCAGAATGAGCAAGTAATCAGAGAGGTAGGACAGCTCATTCCACTTGCAAACATGTGAAGTGCCAACTGACAGACAAGGAAAGTGGAGCAGGAAATGATAAGAGAGCCAAGGCGACAGGCACAGTGTAAGAACCTCCACTGGGCACAAGCCCTATCATAAACACTCCTGGTAAAAAAGGATCACAGACCTACTCACAGACTAACTTTCAGCTACACGCTTCAGGAATTCCCACAGTCGCAGGTGGGAGAAATCACGGTTTAAAAAAAGAATGCACAACATAACATTTACAGGGGAACAGCATGAGGGGTCAGAACCAAAGCAAGTCTCAAATGCAGTAATTTCTTAATAACATGAGTAGAGAGACACCTAGTGGCTACAGAAAAATAATATGAACACACTTTAAATAAATGACAGAAAAAATAAATATTTATGTGCAGGATCCTGTCACCACTGAAATCAATGACAAAGCTTCCACTGACTCTGATGGGCCAAGATTTCAATATATGGTAAAATAACTCAAAGTTAGAGATGGTCAAAAAAGTTTTAAAATTTGGAGGAAATTTCATTGAAATTTTGACCAAAAAATCTATACATTTGTGCAGACACTGTTTTTTGAGCAACTCTAAATGTTACAGTTACTGATTAAAAAGGAAAGCAATGAGAATTACATCATCTGAAAATAAATCAATAATATTGACTTGTTACACTCATCATCACAGGAACACTAAAGGCGCTAGATAGAACAAGTTTTCTATTCCTCTACATTGAACACAAAGGCAGAAATAATGGCATAGTCATTCTCATTCACAAAAAATATACATATCCAGTCACCCATCATTTAGTCAAGCAAATCAAACAGGACTGTACAACCATCAAGAAAAAAAGATGAAGATAAATAGATTTCTCTGTTAAAAATATAGCCACCCAACCAAGATCTCTCTAATTTTGTCAGACTCATCTAACTAAAGCAATGTGTACACTACCTCTAAATTCATCTAAGCCTTCTGTTTAAAATAAGTTATAGATTCAAAACACATGTGGTCCATCACCAAAAATTCACACAAATGTATAATAATGTAATGAATGAAATATGGGGCAAAGGGGTTGAGTGAGTAGGTCTTTAGATTCAAACTTAAAGGGACCTGGATTTAATTCTCAGTTCTACTAATGACTCTCTGTATGAACTCTAGTTAATCCTGTGAACTGCTCTGTGCCTCAGATTCCCCATCTATAAACATTTGGTGGAAGTTTCTAAAATATTCTGGCACCTAGAGGATGACATATTATATCTTTAAATGTTAAGAATTATTGTGTAACAAGATAAATAGCTGAATATTTAAGGTTTATTTCATCCTCTAAAGAACAATATTAGCCTCAAAACTGTCATACTGGAATAAAACTAAAGTGGATTTTTTTCTGCAAAATATGAAGTATATATTACAAGGGGTTCTTGACATTCAAAGTATTTGTTTGTATTACATAGGTCTCTGGTATTGCATTCCTATATTGTTGGGACGAGGGAGAGAAAAAAGAATGCTTATTGAATATTGTAGAATACTCTGCGATAGAATGAAAAGCATTGAAACTGAATGGATTAAACTTAATTTTCAAAAGTCCTTATCTTCTGAATTTGGAAATTTCACTATTGATTTTAAGACCCAGATTTTAAGAGAATAGGACATCACTTGATGTTGAAGTGTTGTGCTTTTAAGCATCTCTTTTTTTTCTTGCAGAAGCAAATGTTCAAAGCATAACTTGATCACAAGGGAGTAGAAAAAGGGGAACTGTACCCTCGCAGACGTTCACGTGATGGTATGACTAAGACTTACTTGGTGTTTCCCCTACCTCAGAGTTCAGGAAGGGGAAATATCCTCAATCTCATCCAGATACCAATTCATCAGTTTTCTCCCAGTCTCCCTACTCCATACACTTTCTGAGGTCCTTTTAATCTCCCTCACAGTGATTAGAAGCAGTTGGAAGAAGCTCTTTTTCTCAGAGGGCAATGATGAAGACTGGAAAAAGCAGGGAAGGTTATGACCAAGGCAGATGACCAAAAGTTGCAAGTCAGCATGTGGAACAGTAGGACTCTTCTCTGACACACAAGAAATAGTTCATTGGGTAGACATGATAGTGTTCTTCCTTTTCCATCTTTTCTATCCTTGAGCTAATCCTGAAGCCTTCTTCCCTGTCCTTAGACTCCTCTGTTCCTGGCCCTCATGCTATCTAGAAACCCACATACTTCTTTCCAGGTTAAATAGCTTCCTACTGCTAAAAACATCGTAAGGTTCATTGACTGCAGAAGCCAGAGAAGCATTAATGAGCCCCCTTTTCTCCTCCTCCCTGTCTCTACTATTCAGTTTATTCTGCTCTTTCCAGCCTCCTCTGAGCCTTCTCACAAAGAGCTCCTGCCTGCTGCCTCTCAAAGCCTTTCATTGTCTTTCTCTTAAGTTTCACAAAGGTCCTACAAATCTGGACAGTGGTTGTGGTTAGAAGGGACCTGATGAGATTTATAAGCTTAGCTAAGCAGTTGATGTACTAGCCCGGAAACAGTGCTACTTCTGAATAGCTCCAGTCTACAAAAAACTGGTTTCTCTCAAAAAATATATATTCACAAATCACAAGAGGTCTCAAGCTCCTTCAATCCCTCACTCCATGTCAGAATTATCTGAAAAAGCTAAGGAAACACCTACACAGAACATTTAATTTAAAAATGGCTATAACTGCAAGCACATTTCAATGGTTTGATTATTTTCAAGAACCTCATAGTGAAAGTTTCCCACCACCATCTCACATGCACAAAAATTAGCACGTGAAAAAGAAAACAAACACACAAATGCAAACATAAGGCTATTTTTCAACAAGGGCATCTCAATTGCCCTAACTCTGGGCCCCTTATGCCAGTCTGCAATCTTTCCAACTTTGCAAATAGTATAAGGATACTGACTTATCATTTTTTTCAGACATGGCTCCAATTCAATATGTAATGGACCGTAAACACACTTATTTTTGCTTTTTTTTTTAAATGCAACAGTCCCTCAATTTGGGTATATTATAATATTGTAATACTTTTAGACAGCTGTGTGATTTTATCAGTCATCTTTGAGAGATCTTGAATGTCTCCTGTGAAGGCAATATGTTGCAGGATCCAGCCCTTAGGGAAGAGCACTTGCTTTATGCTATTTAAGCAACCAGTACTAATTAAAAAACAGTAACTCCATCCCATATTTTTAAGATTTCAAAATATTTTCAAAATCACTGCTGGAACTTGAAATAACTGTTGTTGCTCTGTGTATTATAAAAAGGTAGCATAACCATAAATAAATGAAGCCATTCTAGTTTTAAGACTATTAATCACATGAAAATAACTGTTATGGAAAATGTAGTACAGGTTTCTGATTTTCTCAGAATTAAAGCTGGATTTGGATGGGCAGCATGCCTGTTTTGACAAGCTCTATGTTAACTTAGAACGTAATGGTTTCTAATACCTCCTCCTTAAAAAAAAGTAAGAACTATGCTCTCAAAAGATAAAATACAAATGACAACCTGTGTCCTGAAACTTATAAAAGGTTTTGTTTGTAGATGAATTATTACTTGCTAAGTTTGATAGATGCCTCAAGAAAAACTAAGACCTTGGAACAAACAACAGTTTTCTTCAACACAGACATTGTGGCCTCAAGACCAGAACTCATCTTACAAAGGCAGGCCTAATGTTAAGTTTGTAAGTGAAGTCACTAAAACCACTCACTTGCTTAAAGTTTAAGCTTTCTAAATTTAAGCTACTAATGAATTTTCCATCAAAAATTGATTTTTAATTAAAAAGCCTGAAAGTTTTAAATGAAAATTGTTGTCAAAAAGGTCAGCTTTTTCTATTAGCTCTTTATTAATTAACTTGCTACATATGCACCTCAGGAATGTAAATTTCTCTCCTAAAAGCCCCCTTATCATCCACCTGTCTAGCTATGACTACAAGCAGCCCCTAGACCATACATTAACTCATTGCGGCATAACCACAAAGATACTCATTTTAAACATCTTTTTATAGTTAGGAATAAAAAATTACTTGCAAATTAATAGCAATGAAGAGATATTGCTAAGAGTCCATTGGGAAACCCTAAAAGCAGTCCTTATAGCCAAAATAAATGCTTTCTGAAAAGAAAAAAGCAATGGGCAGAGAAATCAAATCCCTTGGGACCATAATTGCACACTTATAAATGCAATACAAAAAAATTCAATCAGAAGCGGTCCTAAATTCCTTAAAGCACAACAGATGTTAAATGAAAACTAAACTGACAGAAATAGAAAATAAAACTTAGAAACACTGGAACAAAAGGACACTGCCAACATTTCATCTGAGGAAACAGCAAACCTCCAGAACAATCCTTCACATTTTCCATACAATATAGAATAAACTAAATGACAAAGAAAAAGAAATAATTCCAGCCTTTACTATTTTATGGGGCTTCACAGTGAATAATAGTATCCCTGATCTCAGTACGGATATATAAAATACCCTGATGATTCTTACTGACTAGCAGCCACCCTCAAAGAATCACTGAAACAGAGAAACAACAATAACAAAATTATTAAATCCCTCAGAAAGTATAAAATCTGAGCCCTGCTGTTTACTTTAAAAATTTCTAGCAACTTTCCAAGAACAAATGCAAAGGGTGGCCATCATTAAAAAAAAAAATAATAGTACACATTAGTCACTATTGCTACAGAGCACAGTGGAGGAGGAAGCTAGCTCCCGCCAAGGATTTATCAAGAACAAATTATGCCAAACAACTGGATTTTGTTCCTTAAGACTAGGGACAGGCATTCAAAAAGCCTGAGCCTGAACTGATTCAATCTTTGCAGGTTAGTGTAACCTGCCTAGATTGAATCAGTTTGCAACTGTACAGATATTTCTTCTGGACTGAAGAAATGCAGGCACATGCCTGCAGTGGCTCAGGCTAGAAGCTAGGGGTGGGGCAGGCACTACAGTAGCCCTCCCTTCCATTCTATAGTGCTGAGATGAGGGGAAGCGTGACCAGACCATGGCAGGATCCTGATTAGGGAGGGGTTTAAACCCCTACCCTGCCAGCACAGGCTTTTCTCCCACTCTCTGCTCAAGGGGCAGGAATGTTGCCAGCCCCCAGCCCCTGGCTAGCACTCTGAGGCAAAGTGGGTATAGTGCATGCATCTGTTGACGATACTGAACTTTTCAATCTCCCTGTCCCCACTTCTTCATACTGTCTGCAAACCTGACAGGCAAGGGACCCAGCAGAAAACTGGTAATATAGCATTTATCAGCCCATCAACAAAACAAAGGTCTCTGTCATTAGTTCAAGCTCTTCTTAAAAAGCTTTTTCCAAGGAGGGAATGGAGGGACATTATCAGCTGACCTGTTGATTAGCTCCAAAAGCCCTAAGCAGACACTGTTCTGTGTGCCTGTCTCAGTGAAATTGGAAACACATACACACACCTCACAGCATTAGCTAGCATACTACAAGCCTAGGGTCCATGGGGCTGGGATCCATGCTATGGGAGATGGAGGGAGGGGAGGAGGGTCCCTGCTTGAGCAATGAGCAGGAAGCGGGGGTGGGGGTAGGGGGAAGCAAGGCCGATGTTGCTGTGCATGCAGTCTCCACCATAGCTCTGGCTTGGGAACAGAGGGACAGGGCTAGCCCTGTTCTCTGGAACAGAGAGCAAAGCCCAGCACAGCCCAGGGCTGCAAAGCATCTGGGATGCTGGGGGACTCTTGTTTAACTTAAATCAGGAATGGGTCTGAGGCAGACATTGCATAAACCAGTTTGACCCAAATCAGTTAAGTCTGATACTACATTACACCAAGTTTATCTTAAACCGGTTTCAGTCATTTTGAATCTGGTTTATGTATATTCTGTTACAGGTTTAAGTAGTTGAGTGCAGGCATGGGATACAATGGATATAATATGTTTGGACCTTAGCAAGGCTTTTGATAGAATCCTACATGACATCATCATAAGTAAACTGGAGAAATGTGGTCTATAGAGAATTATTTTTACTTAATTACATAATTAGCTGAATAAATGCAAGCATAGATTGAATTAATGTCAAAATGGTGGGCAGTTTCAAATTAGGTTCAAATTAGGTTCATCTTAGGTTTACCATTTGTATTAATGATTTAGATGCTGGAACAGAAAGCTTCCTGATCAAGTTTGTCAATTACACAAAAATGAGAGTTCCAAACACTTTGGACAATACAATTAGAATTCAGAAACATGTTGATAAAATGAAAAACTGAGTATTAGATAGGAAAATGAAATTTAAAACAAATAGAAGGTGTCACACCTAAGAAAGAAAAATGAAATGCACACATACAGAATTGGAAGTAATTGAGTAGGTAGTAGTATGCCCTAAAAGACTCTGGGAATTTTTATAGATCACAAATCAGTAATATGATGCAGTCACCAAAAAAAAAAAAAGGAAAGCAAATTCATTGTTGGCCTATATAAAAAGAAGTTTTGTATTTAGGACACAGGATGTGATGGCATCAGTCTATTCAGCACTAGTTATGCTTCAGCTGAAGTATTTTGTGAAGTTCTGTGCTCTGCATTTTAAGAAACTGGAGAGGATCCAGAGGTACGCAATATACAGGGGTTAGAATGTTAGCCATATGAAAAAACAATGAAAGAATTAGTATTTTGTTTTGTGAAAAGGAGACTAAGGGGGAAATGCAAAAAAATTATATCTATTTTCTAATATCTGAATGGCTGCCATAAAAAAAGAAAATAACAACTGTTCTTCTTTGCCACAGACAGCATGACTCAAAGCAACCAGTTTAAACTGTAGCTAAACAGATTTGAATTCTCTCTCATCAGAAGCCCTCCCTTATTTAATTATTTCTCCAAAACAAACCCCCCTTGTTATCAGAACCATAGAACAATGGAACGAGCTGCCCAAGGAAGTTGTGGAATCTCCTGTTTTGGAGGTTTTCAATAGCAAACTGGATAACCATTTGTCTGAGGTGGTACAGGAATACTGCATCCTATTTTCATTCAGAACACTGGATTGGATGACCTTTGAGGTCCCTTTCATCTCTATGATTCTTTGACTCTAATAGGTGGGATTAGATGTATGAGCATTCTTCATGCTGGAAGAGGGCCCATTCTAAAGAGCACTGAGATCAAGGGAAAGCTTTATATGACCATAAAGGGCTTTGAATATTAATTGGAGTGTTTGTTGAGTGAGACAGAGTTCCATTGAGGGTGGGGCTTGTTGTCGCTTGTTTTTATTGTGGGCAAAATCAATAAATTGCTTTTACAATTTGATTATCTAGAGAGGTTGTGGAATCTCCATCTTCGGAGGTTTTTAAGACCCAGCTAAACAAAACTTTGGCTGGGATGATGTAATTGAAGATGGTCCTGCTTTGAGAAGGAGGTTGGACTAGATGACCACCTAAAATTCCATCCAAACCTATTTTTCTATGATTCTATGATCTGAATTCTTTGAGATTTACCATTTGGTAATACTTATTTTCTGTTGGGGAATCCCATAGTTGTCAGGCAATTATCTAGAAAGCTTTCTCTCCCCCAAATTTGATTTACTTTTTTGAGGTTGATGCATCAGGAACACATAATGGTGCTTGAGATAACTTTGAGGGATGTATGTGGTAGCCATGTCTGTCTTAGACAAAAAGAAATGCAGAACTCTAGAACTCTTGGTTCAGAGATGAGACCTTTTATTAGACCAACTAAGAAATCAGGGAAAAAATTATCTTTGTCTGCAAGCTTTCCAGCACACCTTTCCCAAGGCTCAGGGAAAATTAAAGATGGTAAAAAGTCCCCATAGGTAAAAAATAAACTTAATTTTTGCACAGAGGAAGCTGAAGGTGGAAGTCTATTCCTCTGAGTCCTCTGAGGTAACTTTGAACACTTACCAGCTCCTTAGAACTGGGCTCACCAACTGTTAAAAGCAGTGGACTGAAATAATGCCACTCACTCTCTGGAGACTGGCATGGCTGACCCAGCCACTGCTACACATGTGGCAGAATCCCCGAAGAAGCAACATCCCCCATTCTCCCAACTGCCAAAACACTGCTGATATCTAGGCTTTGTGGGCCAAATAAAACAAAAAAACAAACCACTCTGCAGGGTGGATCTAGCCTGCAGACCATAGGTTGCCAACCCCTTACTTAAAGGGCTTGAAAGTGAGCACCAAATCCTTAAAACCATGAAGGTTTTAATGAGGAGCTAATATAGAAAACAAGACTGGATTAATGCTAATATTACTGAATTAGAGAGCAACTGCCTTTTGAACTATTTAGTGTCTCGTAATTTCATTTATGTGTTCTCGAAAG
Organism: Alligator mississippiensis; assembly: GCF_030867095.1. Classification (NCBI taxonomy): domain Eukaryota; kingdom Metazoa; phylum Chordata; order Crocodylia; family Alligatoridae; genus Alligator; species Alligator mississippiensis. The sequence continues at coordinate 49,796,717 of NC_081827.1, read as the reverse complement.
ATAAAACACTAGTTTGTGTCTCATAATTCATTTTCGCGTCTCATGATTTCATTTTTGATTATCTGGTAAATAAAGCTTCACCGCCACCTCATGAGGTTTAGAACTTATTTTTATTCTCATTTTATTGGTGGAAAAGATGAGATAGAGTTAAATGTCTGCTTTTGGGGGAAGGGGAGTTCTACATAGTCATTACTTCTTCAGGTTTCAATTGATTCCCTCTATTTGTGGGAAAAGACTCAACACTTCTGAAAATTAGACCCCATATATGTCAGAATAACCCAAAATAAAGTACAATTTTTAAATATATATATATATATTGGTTGAGATGATTTACCCAGAAACACAGCACTAGAGCCAGGATCATAACCCTTAACTTCTGACTTGCAGTCCTGTGTTTTGATCAGAAGACCATCCTTTCTCTGCACCTAGAATGACTTCTTAAATTGTATTTAGGCACAAAATTAAAGGTTTCACTAGCCTTTGCTGCATTACAATGCTCTTGTGGAAGTTTTTTTTAATGCTTTTTTTTTTTAGAGTAAATGAACACAGAGATCTATAAATAGCCTTTAAATTACTGTCGCTATCACATACATTGTGGAGGACACTAAATCTCCTGGGATTTTGAGCTGTGTTAATTAAATCCAAAAAACCTCCATAAGGTCCAAAGCATGCTTAATGAATTAACATGGAAGCCCCGTTGAGCAGAAGCCTTTTAAACTCTAGTGAAACAAATCAACTCACATTTTATTATTATCCACTTAACAAATTAAATCTGTCACTTTATATCATATGAAACCACAGTTTTTCATAAATGCTAATTAAAACCATTAAAAATGGAAATCTTCTTCCAAGGGGCTCTGGCAAAGTATGAATATTGATGCAAAGAGATAGGCCTGTTTGTCCTTATGAATGAAAGGGAGATGTTCTATTACAGCAATCTGTACTTGAAAAAAAATCTTCTGGGAATAAGCATTGAAGCCTAAATAAATCTGAGATGAAGAAAAAGGATTCAGAAGATGTTACTTAAAGGAAAGTCCAATTGCCATTTCAATGAAATAATATAACTGGTTTTGAAGGCTGCAATCAAACTTAAACCATCAAAGCTTAAAGACAAGCTGTAAGTGAAAAGAACCATCCCATTCATCTCATTTGGAGCCCGACTCATGGTTTTTTAATTCTAGGTTTTAGCAAAACAGTTACTCCACATGAGTTAGCATTTTTGGCTTAGGTAAGAGCTGAGCCTCCTAAGAGTGGCAAAAGGAACCCAGAAATAATGGATTTCATAAGCAATATACACACTTTAACAACCCTTTTTTTAAAAGGACCCCAAACCAAACCCTCTTTAAGAGATACAGTAAGGAACAGATGCAGATAGGTTCTGGCAAATTTTCTGCAAAGAAATTCCAAGCAGAATGATAATTTATTATGAAGAAACAAAACAAAATGCACAATCTAAAAATCCATGAGACACCTATAGAACTGTCTAAGGAGCCACACATCTCCTTATTTTAAGTATTGCCTTTTACTCCTTCCTCATGAACCTTTTGTACCATTTCAATGAGGACATCTCTTTTCTCCAGACTGCAAACTCTGTAGGACAGCTCACTTTCAGAAATTTCAAAACTAATGTTAAATATCAGAACCTTTGACTTCCAGAGCTACATTTCCCATTTTTCAGCCAGGACTCTTGGAAACTTCAGAGTATACTCAAAAAGGTAGCCTTAGTAATGTGCAATGATATAAGAAACGTAAGATGTACAATAGCATACATTCACAACTTTGACTGTAAGTTTTACTGAGGAAATTTTGCTAGGCGACAACTAGTAGCAAACAAAATAGCATGGTTTTAACAAAGTGAGGCATTCAGATACACACTGAATTTTCTCTCTCCCAATTATTCTAAATATATGACCTCAGACCCAAAGCAGTGTTTCAGAGCTGTCCACTGCAATTGTTGTTTACATTTATGTTGTCACATGATACACTATAATTTTCTTGAGCAGAGATTATAAAAATAGTACATTTCATGGTATTTTATTATATCAAGTAAATACAACATGAGTGTGAGTCACTCTCACATGATTTATAAGGGCGCACAAAGGGGGAGGAAAAACCTCCACACACAACTTCATAGAGACTAGAGGGTAGGTTTAGGGTCAAGTGAAGAAAAAATAACACCAATTTGGAATTCAAATAAAGGAAACAAGATGGGCAGTTCAAAGTCACATCCAATCAGGTTTTCAAATTAGCTCAACATTCCAGAGGCAAGGCTTTTTGTGGGAAATATTTTTTACTGGACCAGCTGTACAGTTGGAAGGCATACAGAAGAGCTTTTGGGTACTACTGTGCTCTTCTGCAAGTCTCAGGTCTTCCTCAGGAGACCCAAGGACAGACACAGCAGTACCCAAAAACTTGTCTGTGTCCCTCTCAACTATACATTTGGTCCAATAACAGATATTGCCCATAAAAATCCTTGCCTCTCATAGTTTTCCCAGACCATCATAGCTACAAGAATATTTCAGTGTTCGGAGAGTTTTGCTTTTCATCACTTCTTATGGGATCTTTCTCCTGACAGAATAAATTCCCTCCAGTGAAACCTCCCATTTTCTCCAACCCACCCCTAACACATGAAATGAGGAAAGCCTGTTAATAGTCTCTACAATTTCTTTGACCTAACGGCATTCATTTCCAGGAAAGGAAGAAGTGAAGAAATATGTTTGGAATTAAAGTCAACCAATATAAAATGTGCATCTGTTTTGTTTTTTTTCCCATAAATGTCTTATGACAGAGGTGTGTTGTAAGAACATAGATTCTCTGATTTTTATATCTAAAAATATGTGGTGATGTTTGAAAGAGGAAGTGTGTGGCTGAGGGACATTGTGCGTAATTTCAGCAATGTCATCTTACATAAATAAAAATGTAATTAAGATAACTAAACAATCACTGTTACATACGCTGATAAACATTTCCAGCAGTTGAGTACTTACAGAACATCAAACATTTTATGAACATACAGGTCCAGATTAGAATATAGTTATTCATGCTGTGTCCCTTACCTTACTTCTTGAGTAGCCCACTGAAGTTAGGCTGACAACATGGCAGTAAGGTTCTACACATGTAAGCAATGTAAGCAAGCTCATTGTTACATTAAGTTTTTTTCAAAAATAGCTTGTCCCTTGATTATTTTCCAATAGCATGAGCAAAAGGATGTATAAATATATATTTCCATTCTCTTGGGTTTCTTTTGCAAGAAAATTACTGTCATAGACCTTATAAATAGAACAAATCAAGCAGTAATTGCTGCATTTTTATCTTAGTCAGATGTTGTGAAGTTAAATGATTCATGAATGGTACTAAATACCTGTGGTGTCTGTCTTACTATAGACAATTATTTGTTAAATGATAGAATTTAATGTTAATGGAACTGTATTTTAAAAAATCTTGATCAGTATTTTAAGAATAAGGCACAGTCCTCAAATGGTTCTGAAGTTGGGTAAGTCCCCAAGTCTTTGAACACTTTCATTAACTTTTTCATCATTTTTTACTACCTCTGAAATCAATCACCACCTTGACTCTCCCAAGTACTCCAAACCAATTGGCTCCTGCTCCAAATACTGAGATTTTGAATTTCCTAAGCTGTACTTGGCAGCTCCTATGCTCCATTACATCTGATATTTTATATTTCTTTCCCATTGATCATATTACCCTGTTTCCATGTTACTTCTGATATCCAATATCGTTCCTTGAGAGACCCTGCACAAAGCATCCAACATCTCCTTTTCCTTATAGAATTGTCACTCATGACCAGAAATTCTATGCATTGCAGGGATCAAGAACCAGGGCTACTATCTCACAAATCTCACACTCTCCATAATTTCTCCTTTTTCCCTATTATTTATGCCAGATCTCATTTGTTTCTCAGCAAGTGATATGATTGAATAATAGGATCCTTTTACTACTATATGACTTTGACAATGTGCTCCATCAGAATAATGGAATGCACCTAACAATGCACTTAGGGGCTGATCCAAAAAAAACTAAAGCTAATAGGAGTTTTTCCAGCAATTTTGGGTGGGCATTGGATCATATCCTTACCTTCCAAGTGCATGCATTTCTTGAAAGTTTTTCCATCTATTACACTGCTAATTCCCTCACTGTATTTAGTATCAAGTTTTGTCCACTAATACTGAATCCCTTGTTGAAAGCATTGTCTTTTGAAAAAAATTAAGCTTTGGCTTAGTTGGGTAGAAGCAATGTCCCAGTGGAAGAGTAAAAGGCAGGGGCAGATAAGCCATGATGTTCAGTAAAAATACTGTTTTAGTATTTTTCTGTGATTGGCTATTAGCACTGATCCCATGAATTTATTTTCCTGTCTGTAGTAATGTACAGCTCTGAATAAGCATGAAGCAGTACGTCCTTGTTAACACGGTGCTTCACCTGAGCTAATTTCCATTGATGAATATATTTTAGCTTGGCCAGTGTGCCACACTAACTAGTTTGTTCAGAACTAGCTCAGCTATCCTGACCATACTGTGCTGTATAGACACACTCTGGACAATCTCATCCAAGAACACAAATTCATCTACCATCTCTGTGCTCATAATGCGCAGCCCTACCTCCCTACTCCTCATCTAACTCCTTCACAAACTAAAATCTCACCCTGCCTCTGACATTTTCTCAGGGATATCTAGCTGTCATCTCACACACAGTATGGCTAGAATCTAGTTCTTTGCTCTTCCCACCACACCCTCAAAGCTACCTTCTTTCTTTCTTGACAAATACCACCACCTTACCTATCACTCAGAGCCAGAAGCACATCGTCTCATCCATCTGTATCCAGCTGTTGTGTCTTGTCTTATAATTAGATTTTAAGCTTTTTGGGTCAGGGATTTTCTTTTTGTTCTATATACAGTTCTTAGCTCAATAGGATCCTGAACCTTGACTACAGCTCATAAATTCTGTAATTAACAACAACAGCTCCCTGTTCGGATTGTACATGGAACATAGCCCATTTGAACAATGTCAAGAATGGTAGATGTTGTTAAATTTCTCTTGCACAATTTCTTTAAACTGGGCTAGTTTTGTGTAAAATTGCAAACAGATAAAACAAGGTTTCAAATGTTCCTTTTTTAAAGAGCATCTATGGCATCTATGTATATGAAAATATTAGGGTTATAGAAGGAAAAGGAGTTATACCCCTAGCTCAGTTGCTATTCAGATTAATGGAAAACTACTTTTTTTTAAAAAATCACTTAATGTTTACAGGTTCTATTCTAAATCAGAAGTGAAATTGTTAATAGCTTAACTCAGTGATGCCCAACCTTTTTGTCCATGGGGCCAGATGGGCAGTGCCCAGTCTCTCCATGGGCTGGATCTGGCTGGTAGACCCAATCTCGTGCCTCAGGCATGCACAGAGGAGCCCTATCTGGCCATGTGGAGGGGTTGGAGGAGCAGCCTGACCCCAATAAAGTCATATGAGGAAAAGGAGCTTGGCCTGGCCCAGCAAAGAGGAAGGGGACATGGCTCAGCCCTAATCCAGTCTATGGGAGAGAGAACATAGCCCAAACCCAACCTGGCCAGGTGGGGGGAAAGGGGGCATGGCCCCACGCTATGTGGGGAATGGAGGTGTGGCCCAGCCCCAACTTGGCTGGGCAGAGGGAAGGGGGGGGTGCTCTGGTTCTGCGGGGGCTGGGAAGGGGCATGACCAGCCCCAAACCAGCTGTGAAGGGGGAGGGGGCATGGCCCAGCCCCACAGAGGTAAGGGGGCACAGGCTAGTCCTAATCTGGCCACATAGGGGGGAGGGGGGGAATGTCAGTGCCTGGCTCTGACCCACCACATAGGGCTTGGGATTTTGGCAGTGGGGAGAGTGGTGGTATTAATTGCCACTGCTTCCCTGCTGCCAAATTTCCCTGTGGGGAGCCCTGCAAGCCAGATTTGAAGGCTCTGTAGGGTGTATTTGGACCATAGTCCAGAGGTTGAGAAACACTGGCTTAGCTGGTTAACAATTTTCAGTTGTTCACTGTGTTGAAAAACAAACAAACAAAAAGTTTCAGCTTTAATTTTCAGTGAATTTTGTGCCTGACTTGAAATATCAAAACCCCAAAAGCTGAATGTATATTATATTAAAAGTTTTCAATAAAAAATGGTTGTCAGTAGACATTTTTATTTTTTAGCAAAGCAAACATTTTAATGTAATTGGTTTCAAATAAAAAAAAATACATTTTTCATTAAAAAAAGATTTTAGCAGGAAATCTTGCAAAAAGGTTTATAAAATATCCCTTCAAAACTAACCAAACATTTTCCTCACAAATCTAATTCTTACAGTTTAGGATGATACCTGGGTATTTTATGGAAAGTGCTATCAAACAATTAATCTCTAAGCACCCAGATGATACCAAGGTGATCAGAACAGCCAGCATGGATTTGTCAAAGTCATCATCATACTGACTAACCTGGTTTCCTTCTACAACAATGAGGCAGGTTCTATGGATAGGGAAAGAACAGTGGATGTGAAATGGATGTGAAAAACTTCAGTTTTTGGAAGGCTTTTAATGTTGTCTAATTAGTAAGCTAAGGAAATATTGTTTAAAATTAAACTTCTGTTAAGGTAGATACATAACCGATTGGATGATTGTGTTCAAAGTGTAGTTATCAATGGCTCACTGTATAACTGAGAGGAGGTATTGAGTGGAGTTCCCCCAGGGTCTGTCTTGGGTCCAGTACTATGTAGTGTCTTCATCAATGATTTGGAGGACATATGCAAAGCACTGGAACAATCAAATGCACAAATACAAGTGCATTTGTATTTGCAGTCTAGGGCCAGCAGGGTATGAAAGGAGATTCCCTGAGTGACCAGGAAGCCAGCGAACAGGGGCTGCAAACAGGGTAAGCAGTTTGCAAGCAGTTCTCAGGTCAGTTTGCCCCCTGGCCCCTGCCCTTTTTGAGTATAGAACCTTTCAGCAGGGAAAAAGAAACACTATGGGGCCAATGAGCAGTAAACAAGCCAACTTCCACGTGAGTTCATTAGGGAAGATCTGCTTGGAAGGGCTGTAAGACAGAAGAGGAAGATTAAGAGACCTAGGGAAATGGTTGGAGGATGTTGCAATGCCAGAGCCACTGCAGCTGCCTCTGCTTGCACCTGTGAGGTTTCTTTCCAGATAGGACTGCTCACCATTGAGGCTTCCACCAAGGTCCAGGTTTGGCACTGTGGGGACAGCAGCTTTCAGGTGCCTTCCAGTGACAGTCAGGTTGGGGTGTGCCTGTGATGTGAGTGGTGCCTCCTGGTGATCTCTCACGAGGAACAGGCAAGAGAGCTCCAGCAGGAGGTGGTGAACCTCAGAAGCAACCTCCGCCATGAGGAGTTCATTGATTTGATCCTGGAGGAGACCTCCAGGACTGCCTAGGAAGAACTACCCAGAGGCAATGCTAAAGAAGAGAGAGGACATGGACTCCCAGGAGGGTAGAAGCTGGAAGCTGGTAACCTCTGGCCACCAGCAGAAACCTTCACCTCCACATACAGCAGTTTGTCTGGAAAACAGATATGCAGCCCTGTCAACAGAGAGGGAGGAGCACAGGCCAGGCCTCACCAAGGTGGGAAGGATCAAGACAACCACCATGAAGAAGTGACGGGTGCAGTGGTTGGAGACTCCCTTCTGTGGGGGACAGAAAGAGCCATATGCCCACCTGACTTGTTGTCTTTGAAAGTCTGCTGTTTACCTGGAACCTGGTTCCAAGATGTCACAGAGGGATTACCAAGACTCATCCGGCCCTCTGACTACTACCCCATGCTGCTCATCCATGTAGGCACCAATGATACTGTCAGGGGAGACCCTGAGTAGATCAAAAGTGACTACAGGGCTCTGGGTGCAAGGATGAAGAGGTCTGGGGATCAGGTCACATTTTCTTTGATCCTTCAGTCAAGGACAAGGGCCCAGGCAGGAACAGGTGCATCCTGCAGATCAATAATTGGCTGTGCAGGAGGTGTTGCCAGCAGGGCTTTGGTTTCTTCGACTATGGGATGTTCTTCCAAGAAGAAGGATTGCTGGGAAGAGATGGGATCCACCTGACAAGGAGAGGGAAGAGCATCTTCTCAGACAGGCTTGCTAACCTAGTGAGGAGGACTTTAAACTAGGTTTGGAGACCAAAGCCCCAAGCTAAGTGGAGAAATGGGAGACCTGGAAGAAAAGCAAGCAGGAAGGGCATCAGGGGAGATGCTGTCATACTTCCCGAGAAATTAGGACAATCAACTAGTTATCTAGGTGCCTGAAAATGAATGCGTAGAGCCTGGGAAACAAGCAGGAAGCATTGGAAGTCCTTGTACAGTCACAGAACTATGATATGATTGGAATAACAGAGACTTGGTGGGATAGCTCACATGACTGGAGCACTATCATGGATAGGTACAAACTGTTCAGGAAGTACAGGCAGGGGGGAAGAGGAGAAGGAGTTGCACTTTATGTAAAAGAGCCATATGATTGCTCACAGCTCCAGTATGAAACTGGAGATAGGCCTGATGAAAGTCTCTGGATTAAGATTAGAGGGGAGTGCAACAAGGGTGATGTTGTGGTGGGTGTCTGCTATAGACCACCAGACTAGGAGGAAGTGGTGGATGAGGCTTTCTTCAAGCAGTTAGTGGAAATTTCCTGATCACAAGCCCTGGATCTCATGGGGGACTTCAATCACCCTGACATCTGCTGAGCGGGCAATACAGCAGTGCACAGGCAATCCAGGAAGTTTTTGAAGAGTGTTGGGGACAACTTCCTGGTACAAGTGCTAGAGCGGCCAACTAGGGGCCATGCTCTTCTTGACCTGGTGCTCACAAACAGGGAAGAATTGGTAGGGAATATAGTAGTGGATGGCAACTTGGGCAGAAGTGACTACAAGATGATTGAGTTCAGGATCCTGAGGAAAGGAAGGATGGAGAGCAGCAGAGTAAGGACCCTAGACTTCATAAAAGGAGACTTCAACTCACTCAGGAACTCATGGACAGGATCCCCTGGGAAGCCAGTTTGAGGGGGAGAGAAGTCCAGGAGAGCTTGGCTGTATTTTAAAGAAGCCCAGGAACAAACCATCCCAATGCTCAGGAAGACTAGCAAGTATGGCAGAAGACCTGCTTGGCTTAGCAGGGAACTCCTCAGTAAACTAAATCACAAAAAGGAAGTTCATAAGAAGTGGAAACTTGAACAAATAACTAGAGAGGAGTATAAGAGCATTGCTCAGGCATGCAGAGATGAAGTCAGGAAGGCCAAAGCGGAATTAGAGTTGCAGCTAGCAAGGGATGTGAAGGGTAACAAGAAGGGTTTCTATAAGTATGTTGGTAGCAAGAGGATGATCAGGGAAAGTGTGGATCCCTTACTGAATGGGGGAGGCAACCTAGTGACAGAGGATGTAGAAATGGCTGAAGTACTCAATGCCTTTTTCACCTCAGTTTTCACAGGCAAGTTCAGCTCCCAGCCTGCTGCACTGGGCAGCACAGTTTGGGGAGGAGGTGAGCAGCCAATAGTGGTGAAAGAGCAGGTTAGGGACTATTTAGAAAAGCTGGACATATACAAGTCCATGGGGCCAGATGGGATACACCCGAGGGTGCTGAAGGAGTTGGCTGGTTAAGAGCCACTGGCCATCATCTTTGAGAACTCATGGTGATCAAGAGAGGCCCCACGTGATTGGAAAAGGGCAAACACAGTGCCCATATTTAAGAAAGGGAAAAAGGAGGATCCAGGGAACTACAGACCAGTAAGCCTCACCTCAATCCCTGGAAAAATCACGGAGCAGATCTTCAAGTAATCCATTTCTAAGCACTTGGAGAAGAAGAAGGTGATTAGAAACAGTCAGCATGGATTCACCAAGGGTAAGACTAACCTGACTGCCTTCTATGATGATACTAGAGAGTAGGGTTAGGATTTAGAGTGACCTAGACAAATTGAAGGATTGGGCCAAAGAATCTCATAAGGTTCAACAAGGACAAGTGCAAAGTCCTGAACTTAGGATGGAACAATCCCGTGCACCAGTACAAGATGGGGACTGACTGGCTCGGCAGCAGCTCTGCAGAAAAGGACCTGGGGGTTACAGTGGACAGTAAGCTGAATATGAGTCAGCAGTGTTCACTTGTTGCCAGGAAGGCTAACAGTATACTGGACTGCATTGGTAGGTCTGTTGCCAGCAGGTCAAGGGAAGTGATTATTCCTCTCTACTCAGCACTGGTGAGGCCACATCTGGAGTACTGTGTTCAGGTTTGGGCTCCCCACTGCTGAAAGGATGTGAACAAATTGGAGAGAGTCCAGCGGAGGGCAACAAAAATGGTAAGAGGGCTAGGATACATGACTTCTGAGGAGAGGCTGAGAGACCTGGGCTTATTTAGTCTAGAGAAGAGAAGACAGAGAGGAGATTTTTAAGACATGGCTAGACAAAGCTTTGACTGGGATGATCTAGTTGGGGATGGTGCTGCTTTGAGCAGGGGGTTGGACTAGATGACTTCCTAAGGTCCCTCCCAATCCTAATTTTCTGGTTCTATGATTTGAGGAATGACTGGATATGCTGCAGTAAAGAACTGGGAGTTTAGGGGAATGCAAGCTGACCATGGGTGAATAGTGGGCTCTTGCTGCAAAAAAAAGGCCAATAGCATAACAGATTGTATTAACAGGAGTGTTGCATGAAAATCAAGGACAGTGGTTTTTCTACACTAGTCAGTAGTGGTGAGGCCTCACCTGGAGTCCTGTACCCAGCTTTGGCACCTGCATTTCAAGAAAGGTGTAGCTGAATTGGAAAGAGTCTGGCAGAAAGCAACAAAAATGGTTAAAAATCTAGGAAACATGACTTGAAAAAGGTTGAAAGAACTGGAATTATACAGTCTGAAGAGAAAACTGAGCATGGATTTGATAGCAGCTCCAGCAGCTGTGCCAACAAGCCCCACGGGCTTCAGTTTAACCACTCATAGGCTGCTTGAACCACCACTTGGACAACCTGGCCTACATGAATAGTGATTATAAACAGGATGGTGGTAAACTATCCTCTGTGATTGCAGGAGTCAAGACGACAAGTAGCATGTCTTAAATTGCAACAACAGAAATTCAGGTGGCATATCAGAAATAACTTTCTAAATCTTACACTGCTTAAACATTACTCAGAGAGACTACAAAATCTCTAACCTTAGAAGTGAGTAGGTCATACAAACTTATCTGGGATGATTTAGTCAAGGATGAGTCTGCTTTGAACAGAAGATTGAATTAGATGACCTCCTGAAGTCATGATACCAAGTTATGGGGCAAAGTTAGTACACTGGAGGGGAGGGAGCAGATTCAGGCTGACCTGGACAGGTTGGATCAATGGGCAGAGAGAAATAGGATGCAATTTAATAAAGATAAATGTAAGGTACTCCACCTGGGAAGGAGGAACCCCCAGCACACCACCTATAGGTTGGGGAGTGTCCTTCTCAGCAGCTCGGAGGCAGAGAGGGATCTTGGAGTCATAACTAACTCCAAGATGAACATGAGCCGGCAGTGTAACAAGGCCATCAACAAGGCCAATCGCACCTTGTCGTGCATTAGCAGGTGCATGACTAATAGAACAAAGGAGGTAATGCTCCCCCTCTACGCGGCACTGGTCAGGCTGCAGTTGGAGTACTGTGTCCAGTTTTGGGCACCACACTTCAAGAGGGACGCGGGGAATCTCGAGTGGGTCCAGAGGAGGGCCACTCGCATGATTAGTGGTCTTCATGATAGACCCTACGGGGGGAGGTTGAGAGAGCTGAATCTCTTCAGCCTTCACAAGAGACGGCTGAGGGGAGATCTTGTGGCCGCGTATAAATTTATTAGGGGAGGTCAACAGGGAATAGGGGAAGCGCTGTTTACTAAGGCGCCCCAGGGAATGACTAGGAATAATAGGTGTAAACTAGTTGAGAGGGGATTTAGGTTAGATATTAGGAAGAAATTTTTCACAGTAAGGGTGGCCAGGATCTGGAACGGGCTTCCAAGAGAGGTGGTGTTATCACCTAGCTTGGAGGTCTTCAAGAGGAGGCTAAATAGTCACCTGGCTGGGGTCATCTGACCTCGGTCCTCTTTCCTGCCAGGGGCAGGGGGTCAGACACGATGACCCATTGTGGTCCCTTCCGACTCTACAATCTATGAATCTATGAATCTATAAGTCCCGTCCAACCTCTTCTTTCTATGATTCTATTAGACTCAGATTCTATTAAACTCTATCAGATTCAAAAGAATGTGGAAGGAGGAAGTATATATTCCAATATAACTGTTGTTGGTTGTAGTCTCTTTCTGGAATAGTTTGTCTTAATTCCTGAACTTCATTTTTTGTTTCTTGCAGTGTCCCCATCACATTCAACTCTTTGCAACCGATTATATATCAGCTAAGGAAACATACATATACCCGAGTGGGTGTACATAGAAACTGGATTCTTTAGTTATATAGAGGTGGTTCCAGAGGATTTAAGATATACTGTTATTATTAGGCCAACACGTGCTACATGCTCTAGGAAAGTAGCTACAGTGCAATCACTGCAAAGGAACAAATTACTATGTGAAATAGAAAAAAAAAATTTGGTTTGGGTGTCAGATTCTGGCACATTGTGGTAAACTGTTGAATGTATATTTTCTTAGTCAACAAACTCCACTTGGGCTCAATCAAAATTCCTCATAAACTTAACAAATGTTTCAGCTTCACCAGAAATCTGTTCTTTGTTTCTGTTATTGTTCTTTCTGTAATTAGCATTTAGACCACTATGAAACTGTTTTAACCAGGATCAATTACTACAAATCATGACAATTATGATCTGAATTTCAAAATTTTTAAAGAAAAGAAAAATATGCTCTCTCTTTCCCCCCCTTCTCTCATATAGCAGGAAAAATCCAGGTCCCTTTTCCTCAAGCCTTTCAAAACAGAAGAAGGTTGGTTCTTCTGAACAACAGAACAAGCTGGAAGCAAGGAAGCTGCCCAGTTTTCCTAATCTGCCCAAATTCCCTTTACATTAGCGTGCTGAAATGGACCTGGATGATCTAGGGCTGGAAGATCTGGCACTTTCCTGTGCCCTTGCTCCTTCTGGAATAGTTTACCACACAAAGAAGAGTTTCTATAACCTGCAAGAGATGAGGATTGCCTTCTCATTACCATGCACCAACCCTAGCTACTCAAGTCAGGAACTGAGCTCTGGATTAGTCCCCACCTGATTTTCATGCTTCTGACCATATTAAGAAGTGATGGACGAGTCTAGTACAAGCTAAACTCCAATTTAAAACCTACTATTTTGAAATCCACACACATCTAAGGGACTCTCTATTAACATACTTTACTCTGTAAAGAATGGCAAAATATAGACTCCCAGGCTTATTTCTTTTTCACTCTGAATCCTTTAGACCTAAAGGAATCAGTCCTAGCATGTTCTAAATCAGAGTGCTAAAAACATTGCCAGAATCATGTACAAAAGTTTGCTCATATCTGGACTCCAGCCAGCACCCATCATTTCCAGGAATTATATTTATATATGAGTTTGTAAGATATTACTTAAAAAAAAAAAACAGAAACAGAAGAATGAAACTCAAACAAGAATACTATGGAATAAATATTAACCATGCCATCTGCTTAGTATCAGCATCACATCATCACAGTTTAGAACATATAGTAAAATAGTGTGCCAATGGAATTTTTAGGTCTAATACTGAATTCCATAGCACATGCATAAACACTTTTGTATTATTGTTACACCTCTCCCTCAAACTCAACCCTAGCTTTACTATTTTGCCAGCATGATAAATCTTGGTTTAACTTAAGATTCTAAGATTTAAGCAGGCATGCAATATCAAAAGTGAGCCCCAACCAGTTTGGAATTTCTAGGTACCATTTTAATTCAGAAAAATAATTGAAAAATGTTTTAATGCTCACTTCTTGCTGTAGTGTTGTGATGTTTGTTTCTTTGATGGGTCATAGAAGTTCCTGTAGTAGTTATTGTTTTCTGCTGTGCTTTTATCCCTTGTAAAATGATTCAGAAAAATATTACCTTCAATATTGCCGCAGGTATATTATCTGGGAGTAATATTTTCTCTATTAGCTTTTCAAATATAGTATAGCTTTCGTTCAGCTTTAAATGAGCAGCACAGTCTTCCTCTAAGGCAAGGTCAGCTATATAAACCAAATTTGCTTCCTCTTTTTCACAGAAGATTAATTCCACATTTATTATACTAAACTGTTAAACTGAATGACTAATATTACAGTATCACTGTTTTAAATACTCACGCAAACTGAGTAATTTTAGCACATTTCTACAAGAATAGCAGGTTCTTTTTAAAAACATCTGCTCTGCAAAGTAATTCCACTGAAGCCATCATCCCCATTATTCTTTCCCCAATAAACATCCCATGTTATAGAATAAGTATATGTTTTATTATTGTCTTTTTCTAATCTCAAAAGTTAAATAATAATGCAAAGGAGTACTTACCTTTGCTATCCAAGAGTGTTGATACAAAATTTAACATATGTAACTTTTAACATTTTACATACCAGTTCAATTTTAAGTATAGAGACCTTATATTAGATCAAAGAATATTTCAATATGAACTTTTATGTAATTTTAAAAGGAGACAAGATGTTGGGTATAATTCCATTAAAATTGTGACAGTGGTTGAAAGCATATAACAGTATTCATCTTTCAAGGTCTGAGAAAAGTGCCAAATAGTTACTCCTAATATTTTTTATGTTGAAACATGCTTGGAACTAATTCAACTGATATTTTTCCTTGTATAGTCAGGAATTAGTTAAATAAATTCTATGTTTACACCTCATGACTTCATTCGTTCTTGTTCTACTATATACATGAAATGACATCTATGAAGAGAAAAAGGGATTTTTTTATTTGCTAAAGATTTACAACTCATAAATTCAATCCTCTCTTTTCTAAATTGTTACAATTAAGAACTACTGTTAAGGGTTTTGCCTTCCAAGCATCTACCTGCAAACTGAATTCAAATGTCAAGACTGAATCTTGCCAAAAGTTGTTTTTAAATTTCCCCACATCATTAATTGCCAAATTATTTTGCAAGTTTGCCGCTGATTTGTTGTTGACTACCACAAAGAAGCCTGGCTCATAATTTCAATGAGCTATCAGATAGGCCACAAATAGAAGCCATTAGCATCATGCAATAGCATTTGAATAATCTGAGCTCCCTTCCACCAGGGCTGAGAATTCATTGAAGGACAACTACTTGTATATGGATATAAATAATATCATGAGAAATACATTGATATTCCTATAAAAAATTAACTTCTATCCACGATGAATCCCCCACACTTTTGCAAATTTTAATTGACCTAAAATTCCCAGAGTAAATACCTCTCCTCCCCGCTTGCCCATATACACACACAATATTAATTATAAGATGTAATTTGCTTTTTTGTATGAAGAAACTTTTAGGGAAAGCATCTTTGAAGGTATGTTGTTTGAAAATATATTACCAACTTTGACTTTTAAGGTGACAGTCTTCACAACACGTATACTATGTTGTGACACGGGAATAAATGGTAGAAAGAGAAAGAGTTACCATTAATAGATTTCTTCTCAGTAATATATTTACCTGTTTTCTTGGTCACTTGGTCCTACTCCTTTTGACATTGATAATAAAATTCCCCTTGACTTATTAAATGCCAAGTCTCCTGAGCATCTTGTTTGTCTCTTTAGAATGGGTTGATTCTCATAGCAATCAAGCTGAAGAGAGGAAGAAAGAAGCTCTTACTGATGTTATGTTTGTTATCTATTTAGTTGTAGGACGTTTTTATATACTTCCCTACTTTACATTGGGGTACTTCCTCTTTATTGAACCTGAGTAATTTTTAAACTAATAGCAGTCTAGTTCTTGTTAGAAACTCCCAAGAGGTGCTCTTGTGGTGAATGCTGGAGTTTAACTGCTGAGTCACTGTCATCTGACCATATCATACATTACTTGAATTTTGATTCTAAATTTACTGAATCATATCAACAAATTAAAATCACAAGACAAGACGGCCGTAACTTTGTAAACTCTTCTTTGTCAAAGATCCCTATATGGACATAATTACTGCAAGGTACTTAGAACTTCAGGAACATAGCTCCAAACTGTTCAGAAAGTTGACTCTTCACTCAATAGGGTACATTTCATTGCTACCCTGGGAGTATCCTTCAAGTTCCTAACAAATAAAGTTTCTTGTATTTAAAATAATAATAAAAAATACAGAAATTATTGATACTCAGAGAATTCAAAGCAGCCCCAAAACAGGAAAACACCAAAGTGATATCAAAATACTTTAAGACTGTGATTTCATTAGAGGTATGCACAAAAAATTTGGCTTATGCAAGCTAGATCAACTCTATAATAATGGTAGAGTGTAAGGGGAGATGAAAATCATAAGAAGAGAATAATTGCCAGAATAGTAAAATAACTGGAACATGCACTGCATACAGCCCCCAGAAACAAGTACAAGGGAGCAAGGGACAAAAACAGAATGGTGGAAATCAGATTCAAAAACCTTTTGGGCTAGGGACAGATATTCAAAAAGCCCATGCCTCAATGGATTCAATCTTTTCAGGTTAATCTAACCTGCAGAGATTGAACTGATTTGCAAGTGGCTAGACATTCACTTTTGATTCAGGAAATGCAGACACATACCTACACTGGCTCAGGCTAGAAGCCAGGGGGTGCTAGAGCAGCCCTCCCTTCCCTTCCACAATGCTGAGCTAAGGAGGGGCATGGCCAGCCCCTGGCAGGATGTGATGATTAGGGTTGGGTTTAAACCACTACCCTGGCCTGGAGTTCCCAGCTGAGGTATGCCTGAAAGGGGGCGGGAGGGGGAAGCAGCCTTCACCAGGCTTTTCCCCGCTTACTGCTCAAAGGGCAGGAGTGTTGCCAAACCCGGGCCTCAGGCTAGTACTCTGAGGCAAAGAGGAGGTGGGGGGATGGAAGACTCCTTCTGTGGAGTACCTGCATATGTTGATGATACTGAACGTTTCAATCTCCCTCTCCCTGCTTCTTCATATTGTCTGCAGCAAACTAGTGGCACTCACAGGTCACATGCATTGCAAATCAGGTCATTTCTCACACCTCTGTCTGTTCCCTTGTGAACACTGACAGATTGTGGCCTTTGAAGCAAGCAAGCCAGCAGCCAGCAGGGAGCTTATCAGAACACAAAGCTTATCAGCATATCAAAAAAACAAAAGCCTCTCTCACTAGTTCAAGCTCTTCTTAAGCAGCTTTTTCCAAGGCATTTGTAAGGAAGAACAGAGGGACAATACCAGCTGACCTCTTGATTAGTTCCAAAAAGCTGTAAGCAGACACTGTTCTATCTGCCTTTGTTCCAGTGAAATTGGAGACACACGCGCAGACACCTCTCAGCATTAACTAGCATGAGGGTGGCATAACCAGATGCCAGCTGGGGTCCATGCTGCTAGGGTCCCTGCTGTGGGAGAGTGGGGATCCCTCCTTGAGCAGCAAGTGAGGGGAGGCTGGGGCAGGGGGAAGCCAGGCAGACTCTGCTGTGCCTGCTATCTCCACCTCCTTCTCAGCTAGCCAGAGCTTCAGCTAAGCAGGAGAGGGGCTGGGCTAGAAAGCATGCTGGGGGACTCTGATTTAACTTAAACCAGGAAGGGGGTCTGAGACAGAAGTTCCCTAAACCAGTTTGACCTAAATCAGTTAAGTCTGATACTACATTCAACCAGGTTTAACTTAAACCAGTTTCAGCCATTTTGAAACTGGTTTTATGTGCACTGAACTTACGTTCTGTTACAAGTTTAAACCAGTTTCTGATCGCTTAAACCAATTTATGTGTAACTTCTGTCCCTAGCTTATGAGATCAAGAAGAAAGTACATTGAGCAGTAATTGCCACTGGTGAGACTTGTCATAGAATGTCTCACCATAGAAAAGCATGAGTAAGCATAACAGAATCTCTCCAAGTTCATTTATACTTTTGATGTGTTGTGTGTACATTTCTTATTTATTGGTAAAATTGTCAATTTTGAGCACTACTGACTTCACTAGAGTTAGTCCAATGCTGAGAATTTATAAGTACATTACACAACCTTTTTAAAACTATTTTCAATAATTTTATAAGGCAAATATAGTCATAGAAATGCAACTGGCTAATAAAGGAAGTTACAACCATAGAAATGTAGGACCGGAAGGATTCTCAAGAAATCATTTAGTTCAGTCCCCTGTACTAAGGATGTATCAAGTATATCTAAACTATCCAAATCAAATGACTACCTAACTTGTTCTTAGAAGTGGGGGGGGACTCTTCAGTGAAAGAGATTCCCTAAGTATCTTATTTCTGTGTCTCACCACCAAAGCAGTTACCATTGATTGTTAGAAGAAAAAAAAATCTAAAACCTACTTTGGAGTAAAATTAACTCCATTGATTTTTACCAGTGACTATTAAGAACAAATGATAACTCTCCACTTTTTGACAAACTTTTACATATTGGAAGACCATTATCAAATCTCCCTTAACAACCCCCTCCTGCCCCCCACCCCAGTCTTCTGTGTTCTAGAAGAAACAACCAAATAATATAGTTCCTTCAATCTTTTCTCATAAGTCACATTTTCTAAACTTATTCTTGTTGCTTTCTTCTGGATTTTCACCCAGTTATGTATATCTTTTAAAAAATGTGATAATATTACAGCTGAGACCTCACTAGCACAAGTAGAGCAGAATCATTACTCCTACATCTTACATAAGACACTCAGGTTAATGCATACCACCATGATACTTGCCTTTTTTCCCATAAATAGAATCATATAATTAATTCATATTTAGTTTTGATCCATTGTAAAACCACAAATCCTTTCCTGTAGCAGTCTTGCCAAACAGTTTTTCCTCACTTTGTTTTTGTTCATTTGATGTTTCCTACATAAGTATAGTATTTGCATATGTCTTCATTGAATTTCACCTTGTTGATTTCAAACCACTTTTCTAATTTATCAAGATCATTTCAAATTCTGATCTAAAAGCTTTTGCAACTTCTTCCAGTTTGCTGTCATCCATGGACTTTTAAGTGTACTCTTTATTCCATCATCCAGGTGATTAATAAAAATATTCCATGCAACAGATTCTAGGCTAGAGCCCTGCAGAATCCTACTTGAAATGCCCTTTCCTTTTAACACAGAATAATTTATGATAATTTCTAAGATTGAGTTCACACAGTTATTTGCCCACTTTATAGAGATTTCATGCACATAATATTTCCTTAGCTTATTTATGAGACTGTCATATAGAAGTGTCAAAAGTTTTACTGAAGTCAAGATATATCTACTTTTTTCCCCATTGTCTAATAAACCAGTTATCAGAAAAAAGAAAAAAGAAAAATTTTGTCAAACCAATCTCAGGTTTTATTTGGGTGAGGGGTTTAATGCTTTATTTTCTAGGTACTTAGAGAATGACTTGCTTACTAGAAAGATTCAGGAGAAAATTACAAAAAGTTAGGTTAGATGCTCAGTAATGTCCTGGATCCTTCCTCCTTTTACCTTAAAAAAATGTAAGTATAGGTACCATGTCCACTGTTTTTCAGTCTTCAGGGACATCTTCTGTCCTCCACAACTTTTCAAGAAGAAACACCAAAAAACTACAGCATTCTGAAAGAAAATCTTGTAATTATCTTCAACTACCTAGTATAAGTAGTCAATTACAAAAATGAAATATAGATTTAGTGGTATTTAAGCACTAAGCATCAGGATTTGATACCATACACATTAGGTAGGATCAAGTTATGCCTAGAGGGGCTTGGAAAATACTTGAAGAACCTTCTGATTGCTTTGTTTTGTTCAATACCAATTGTCCTTGTAGCTGGAGTTCGCGCCAAGCAGGCTTCACAAACTACGCATCATTTTTAATCGAGTTTTTGTGGTAGTGAACAATACTTCCCCATTCATTTTTGAAGTAACAAATTTCTTTTCTGGAGATTGATCACTATAGACCATAAAGTCTATGGTCTCATGATCTCTTAAGTAGATTAACATATATTTTATATAGGGGATGTCCCTGAAGTGTATGGCCAATCTCCCCTCCACAGTTTCTCCTGGTTACCTATTACCAACACGTGAACTAGATATTAACCCCCATTTTCTGCAGGAAGGGATAAGACAAACCATAGCCATCATATATCCAGTTCCAGCAACTTTCTCAGGCCAATTTTGTGCCAGTGCTGGTCTCAGTAGAATTTAAAGTATCTTAAGAGTAAAGCTGATCAAAGAGTATTCATTTACCTCTGTATCTAATCACATGAACTATGGATTGAATTATACCAGTAAGCCATGTCACAAATATAATTTTTCTCCCTATGCTAAGTAACAATACAACAAAAAATATCATGTTCTAACAACACACCATTGTTTTCTGCCCATAAATTAAAACAGGACATGGGCTATAGGGATGAGCACTGGATGGCAGCCCATGTATTTTTTCAATTCCGACTACCAGCATTTGTTCTCAGGCTAGGATTTGTCAGCTGACTGTTGTTCCCCCCAGTCCCTGAACAACTAATTAACAACCTAATTAACTCATTACCTGAATCACACACATCACAAACCTTGCTTGGTCTTTGTTTGAATGCAGTTTGAGTGAGAGGAAAATACTGGGGAATAAGCTACATTGAAGAAATGTAGTTCTTCATGTGATCTGAGCACAGTGGTCATTTTTATTTCCTGTAGGAGCAAATTTCATGTGCCAGGTCCACCTCCTATGAAAGTTCCACCACATGCCCTAAGGAGACTTAGGAACAGGATTGCCTCCGCAGAACTCACTAGGCCATAACCACAGCAGCAGAGTCAGTGTCCCAAACTATGCATCAAGGTCAATCCCACAGAAGACTTTGAATATCAGGAAATGATCATGATCAGGAGCCTGTATTGCAGGAAGCCTGTGTAGAAAGTAGAGCACCTGAAGGATGATACAACTCATTATGAGTGATATCATTTAGCAAATTTACCCCTGCATTTTATACCAATGGGAGCTTTTGAGCATGCATAGCTTTACTAAACTGCAATCAACCACTAGAGGGTGCAGTATAGAGTCACTAGAGGGAGCACAAACAATGTAGCTACAATTATTACCAACGTTGCTTATTTTCAAACTTTTCCCTACAAATGCCATATACGTGTGTGTGTTTGTGTGTGTTGATGAGAGATAGCCATGTGGAGAGTTAAAAAGTGTAGTAATGAGATATGTATAGATGGAGAAACAAACAAAATACTCAAAATTAGAACCCAGGATAATTGGATTCCTGAAGTTCAAAAGCAGGAATTGTTTTAACTTTGCACAAAAATCTCTTTCACCAGCAGGGTGTTCCTGAAACTCTCAATGGCTAAGATTTGTCAGCTCCAGACTTCATAGATTCATAGATTCATAGATGTTAGGGTCGGAAGGGACCTCAATAGATCATCAAGTCCGACCCCCTGCATAAGCAGGAAAGAGTGCTGGGTCTAGATGACCCCAGCTAGATACTCGTCTAACCTCCTCTTGAAGACCCCCAGGGTAGGGGAGAGCACCACCTCCCTTGGGAGCCCATTCCAGACCTTGGCCACTCGAACTGTGAAGAAGTTCTTCCTAATGTCCAGTCTAAATCTGCTCTCTACTAGCTTGTGGCCATTGTTTCTTGTAAACCCCGGGGGCGCCTTGGTGAATAAATCCTCACCAATTCCCTTCTGTGCCCCCGTGATGAACTTATAGGCAGCCACAAGGTCGCCTCTCAACCTTCTCTTGCGGAGGCTGAAAAGGTCCAGTTTCTCTAGTCTCTCCTCGTAGGGCTTGGTCTGCAGGCCCTTGACCATACGAGTTGCCCTTCGCTGTACCCTCTCCAGGTTATCCGCATCCTTCTTGAAGTGTGGCGCCCAGAATTGCACGCAGTAGTCCAACTGCGGTCTGACCAACGCCCGATAGAGGGGAAGTATCACCTCCCTGGACCTATTTGTCATGCATCTGCTGATGCACGATAAAGTGCCATTGGCTTTTCTGATGGCTTCGTCACACTGCCGGCTCATGTTCAACTTGGAGTCCACTAGGACTCCAAGATCCCTTTCCACCTCTGTGCCACCCAGCAGGTCATTCCCTAGGCTGTAGGTGTGCTGGACATTTTTCCTCCCTAGGTGCAGCACTTTGCATTTCTCCTTGTTGAACTGCATTCTGTTGTTTTCTGCTCACTTGTCCAGCCTATCCAGGTCTGCCTGTAGCTGTTCCCTGCCCTCCGGCGTGTCCACTTCTCCCCATAGCTTTGTGTCATCTGCAAACTTGGACAGAGTACATTTCACTCCCACGTCCAAGTCGCTGATGAAGACATTAAAGAGTATCGGTCCAAGGACCGAACCCTGTGGGACCCCACTGCCCACACCCTTCCAGGTCGAGACCGACCCATCTACCACGACTCTTTGGGTGCGACCCTCTAGCCAATTCGCCACCCACCGGACTGTGCAGTCATCCACATCACAGCCTCTTAATTTGTTCACCAGTATGGGGTGGGATACCGTATCGAAGGCCTTCCTGAAGTCCAAGTATACGACATCCACCCCTCCTCCTGTGTCCAGGCATTTCATAACCTGGTCATAGAAAGAGACTAGGTTGGTCAGGCAAGATCTGCCCGCCACAAACCCATGCTGGTTTCCCCTCAGCATAATTTGTCCTGCCGGGCTCTCACAAATGTGAGCCTTGATAATTTTTTCAAATACTTTACCAAGGATGGAGGTGAGACTGACCGGCCTATAGTTGCCCGGGTCCTCCTTCCTCCCCTTTTTGAAAATGGGGACCACGTTAGCCCTTTTCCAGTCCTCCGGGACTTGGCCCGTGCGCCACGAGCATTCGAATATTCCCGCCAGTGGCTCTGCAATGACGTCGGCCAGTGCCTTCAGCACCCTCGGATGGAGCCCATCCGGGCCTGCCGACTTAAAGGCATCCAGTTCTTCCAAGTGACTCTGCACCACCTCAGGATCTACGCATGGAAGTCTGGCGCCTTGCTGCTGCCTCTCTACAACCCCAGTGAGAGACTTGTCGTGCCCCTCACTTAGGAACACTGAGGCAAAGAACTCGTTGAGGAGTTCAGCCTTGTCCCCCCTATCTGTCACCAATTGCTTCTGCCCATTTAGCAGGGGTCCTATTCCTCCCTGGGCCTTCCTTTTACTCCCTATATATCTAAAAAACAATTTCTTGTTGTTCTTTACTTGGGTTGCCATCCTCAGCTCCATGGTAGCTTTGGCCCGCCTAACTGCCTCCCTACAAGCACGAGCAGAGGAGGTATATTCATCTTTAGTGATCTCACCCTGTTTCCACTTTTTATGTGCTCCCCTTTTGGCCCTTAGGCTGCCCTGGATTTCTCTGGTCAGCCATGGAAGCCTTCTGGCCCCTTTCCCTCTTTTGCCTCGCTCGGGGATCGTCTTGCTTTGTGCCCAAAGGATCGTTTCCTTTAGGCACAGCCACCCTTCTTGGGCACCCATCCCATCAAAACTCCTACTCTGCAGTGCTTCCTTGACTAATCGCCTGAGTGCAATGAGATCAGCTTTCCTAAAGTCTAGCACTTTTACCCTACTAGTTACCTTACCCACTCACCGTCTTATGTTGAATTCTATTATAAGGTGATCACTGTCTCCCAGATAGCTACCGATCTGGAGGTCCCCTATCATGTCATCTCCCGTTGCCAATACCAGATCCAGTATGGCATTCCCCCTAGTGGGACCATACACCTCCTGTGTCAGGTGGAGGTCCTGTACACAAGTTAGAAACCTGTGTGAGCGATGGGACCTTGCTGTCTGCGTCTCCCAGCAGATGTCCGGGTAGTTTAGGTCCCCCATGACTACCGCCTCTTTAGCTTTTATGGTCTCCGAGAGTTGCCTCAGGAGCCCCGCATCTATTTCTTCCCCTTGGTTTGGGGGTCTGTAACAGACCCCTACCACCAAATCCCTTTCTCCTTGCCCCCCATGTAGCCTAACCCACAATCCTTCTACTTCCTCAGCCTCGGATTCTGTCTTGATGAGGGTTGATGTATATTGCTCACTGACATAAAGTGCAACCCCCCCCCCCCCTTTCTTCCCCGACCTGTCCTTTCTATACAATCTATAGACTTGCTATTCTGATCAGTGAAAAAGAGTGTGTTAGACTAACCTGACAGTCAAGACACCATTCTATGGTTTGGGAACATGCCTGTAAACTACTTCTCTCGTGCTCCTGGGGAGCATGGATCTTGAGCATGCACTACCCACTCACATACACCACACCTGAAAATGAGGCTGTGGAGCCATCCTGAGGCTCCACTGCTCTCAAGATCTATTTCTACCTTGCCTAAGAAGGGACAGGGGGATGCAGTCTGCATGGCTTCACTACTACAATTCTGGGTTTGGGGTCTTTGAGTGCAAGCAGATGGGCAGGACATGTTCAAGAGTAATGCAACACAGGAGTACTAGAGAAACAGAATGGGACACACTCTGGGAGACTTGAGTTCAGCAACACACATCCAAGGCAATGGACCTAGCCAGTAGGCTATTAGCTTACCTGCAGTGGGACTTCCTTTAGAAAGTGTTCAATGGAGTGTACTGAGCCTAGGTCTCTCACATCTGAGGACTATTTGCTATTTTGGATCCTCTTTCTATGAAAAGGTTCAAAAGGCCTTGTCTTTTCCCCTCAGTGCAGAATGGGAACAAAACCATTGTCTACATAGTTTTCTATAGGAGTAGCAAAGCCACACATTGCACCCATCACCCCAAACCAGATTCTTTTTTTTTTTTATGAAAGGTGCAATTTCCAATAAGTAAATGAAAAAATATGCTTTTAACTTCTCTTTTTACTTTTGCGTTTGAAGTAGTCACTTATTTTTAGGACCTCAAGGCTGCTCTTGTCCAACTTTTGTTTCCATATCAGCCAGATTTCATAGGAATGAAGGCGTATTTATTTCTTAAGCTGATTATCCTTTGCTCAGATGCAAGGGCTTTAAATTTCTTTAAAAAAGATTAATTTTATGGAGTTCTTCAGACCAGGGTGTAGGTATTCCAAAAAGAATAGAAGAAAAGATAACATTGCATCTTCTACTTATACAAGACCAAATTCCACCAATTTTTTCCTATTGGACCTTATAGTCTATAGCAGGGACGGGCAATTATTTCAAGTGGAGGGCTGCTTAGTGAGTTTTGGCAAGCCAACGAGGGCTGCATGACAGGCAGCCTGGGGCACATAAAAATTAATTTTCTAAATTTTTTAGGGGCCCCGTAGGCTGGATAGAATGGCCTGGCAGACTGCATCTGGCCCACAGGCCATATTTTGCCCACCCCTGGTCTACAGTAAGTCAACAACAAAGCATCTAGGCCTTTGTGCATTAACGGCCTTAAAAGTCTTACCAAACATATATTTTAGGACTTAGCCTCAGAAGAATGTGTACATATATATATAATAGCCAAAAGTATATGTTACAAAATATCAAATCATGTGTTTTTAAAATGCCAGGTATAAAAAAAATTATAAAAACAAATAATAATACAATACACCTGCAAAGAAACAACAATAATTATTATATTTTAAAAATTAAAATATTTCCCAAATGAAGAAAACCTCAATGAATTTCTATTTAGCACAGAAGAAAATGGGTCTTTAAACTGGACTGGGGCCTTTACTTGTTATTTTAATACAAACAACAAGAGAGAGATTAATAAGGAAATTAGTCTTCAGAACCAGTAACAATAGCAATTAATTATTTTAAGAAAAAAATAATACTTCAGAGACCCATGAGGTGGCAGCAAACTTCTGTACCAGGAGCTTTTGTAGCAGGAACAGCAACATCCTTCTGCTATATTCTTGCAAAGAAACATTACATTTAGATATATTTAACTCTACATAAGGGCAAAAATACCCCTCACTGCAACCACCACTTAACCAGTTGGGTAATTTTTTATAAACAAAACAATACCCAGTGCCAGATTCCAGTCTCATTGACAATTTCACTGGTTCCATTTCTAGAGCAATATATACATGCTCTCCCTACTGAACTGAAGAAAAGTAAACAGCACTGACTCTACAACAATTCCCTTTAAAATGCCATAAAATCCACTTTTCTTAAAGACAAGTATTGTTTTAGTTTCTTTTAGAAATCCTATTTGTACACAGCAGTAAAACCTATTACTCTCTTAAAGCTAATTTACTGCTGTTGAACCATAGCTATTTTTCTAGTGCACAGCCAGTAATCATCAACAGACTAGAGAGATTCACAAAGGGTGACTTCATTAGGGAACACAGGATATGGAGGAGCTGTGCTCTAGAAGGCTCCCTTGCAAGTTCTGAAGGGTTTTTACCACCAAGCACAAGTACATAACTTCCATTACACCTGTTGCAGGCTAGGGTTTATTTGATGGGTTCATATGTGTACCGCCTGCTGGAATTTAGATCCACAAGCAGGAGCAGATCTAGGATTTACTACAGAGGGATGCAGGACACTGCCTCTCAGGCCTTAGGGAGATGAGGGGGAGGTGTGACTGGAGGCCTTGGGCCAGTGGTAAACACCATATGAAGGGTGAGGGGATCTGCCCCCTGCTGCCACTGCTGTCCCCAGTTGACCCAGGGGCAGGGGGAGCCCCAGAGCTGCTCCTGCCCTGCTCCAGCCGCGGCTTAGCCAGGGACTCTGCTTGTGCCAGAGTCAGCTGGCAAAAGTGGCAGCAGTGAGGGGCAAGTTCTTCCCTCCAGCACCTGCTCCCAGGCAGTGGGGGACACGTTGGGGAGGAGGTGGCAGAAAACAGATGCAGGAAGAGGGAACCTATCACCTGCTGAGCCTTGCACCCCATGCAGCCACAACCTGAGATAAGAGTGACTCCCAGGTCAATAGGGGACAGTGGTGGAAAGGGAATGCTGCTATACTGCTGCACCCCCTTAGACCTGCCCTAGCTAGAAGGATCCCCCTACTGTCTGTTGTGAGAAATATGATGCCATAGTAAACGCTTTTACATGTTAAACTGTAGTTCACTTTGAAAAGTGACAGTCCAGACAGCATTGTGGGGTTCCCGTTTTAATGGGGCTTTTAATGGCTTCTTCAACTTTCTTCAGTTTACAAAAAAAGGGGTCCCTGCCTGCTTCCACCTTGCATCCAACTACTGGACTGACAACCTCAACCTGGGATCTGACAACCTCAACCATCTTTACATATGTCTGTGCACACACACTCACACACACACACACACACACTCACCTACCAAATCTCAGAAGCTTTTGGCACTGAAGCATTTGCAGAAGCCAGTTTTAAGAAATTTGAACTATTTTTTTGACCTGTGCTCTGTCGCTGCAATAACTTTTGCCTAATTATCTACCATGGGGTCTAGCTATGTTACTTCCACTGAATGTTAAAGGAGATTTCCTCAACCACCACTAGAAAGGTCGACAACATAGATCATTAGAACAGAAAAAGAGAAAAAGCACAATGGCAGTGAGTTTGTATATGAATCTCCCTGTTCTCCATGACCATCTCAAGTTTGACAGCACTTACAAATGGAAATTTAGCTAATTTTGTATCTTGTCAGTAGCATAAGGGGACAATGTTTCCCACCCTTTACACAGATGTTTCCCATGTCTACATCCCTGTTAATTTATTTCTGTCACATTATTAAGAGTACCTCTGAAATTAATATATGATACATTGGCATAGCAAGATAAACTGTCTCTAATTTGGGGGAAAAGTTCCTCTTTGTATTTCCCTGTATTACTATAAATCATCTGTTTTTGTACTACCACAACTTAGAAGAGATAAAAAGATATTTTTCCTAGTCACAGACAATGTGCCATCGTTAATTATTCTATTTTTTGAAAATTAAAGAGGGAAGCAGGTTTCAGGAAAAATTAAAAATACATGTTCCACAACTGTTCAACAACCTGTGATATTAAATGAGTTAAATTTGCTAGAAAATCGAGCTGTTTTTGCTGAGTAAAAATTATCTTTTGAGCTTTATTTTGAGCTTTCACCAGCACTGTACTTTCTTCTTTGGACTCTGTTCAAAACTTAAGCTAACCTTGACACTTGAGGAAAAAAAGAAGGGTATGAAATAAAACTTCTCCCTCATATAACAAAGAATAATTATTTTGAGCCTTGGAGGAAACTTCTACCTTTAGCAATCATATTTTTAGATGGTTTTAAAGAAAAATGCAGTGGTCCCATTTCAATGCATTTTGTGTAGCTGGTAGAACAAAATAATAAAAGAAAAAGACAAAGAAGTCTTTAGTATCCTGCATTAAGTTCAAGTTTTTTAAAGATTTCCTGTCAAAGACAGGAACAAATTCTCTGATATGATGTGGCTGGCACTGTTAACTGGCCTTGAAGCCACTATAAACTACCCAAGGGGTCACTTGAATAGGAATATCTTTTCAGTTGTGTAGAGTTAATTTAGGGGCTCCAACCTTATTCCCACTCTTGCTACCAGTGTAGCAAGACAGGGAAGATATCCAAAATAAATGAGATACTTTGGTACCATGTATAGTCAATATAAATTATAGTGCCTGTTATGTATTGTTGACATGGCCCTAGGAGACTGACCCTTTGCAGAAAAATATGTAGGATCAAGGGAGCACCAGGATGAGTTTTATACCATCTTTACATATGTCTGTGCGCACACACTCACACCCATCCTTTGTGCAGACCTACCAAACCGCAGAAGCTTTTGGCACTGAAGCATTTGCAGAAGCCAGTTTTAAGAACCAACTTTACTAAAAGAAAAACAGAAAAATCTAATTAACCAAGCATTTTCATCTTCAAAAAAATCGTTTATAAAAGTTAAGAATTACTCTTTGTGCACACAATGATAAATGAAAATATTCAAAATGACAGATAGACAAAGAGCATAGACAAATAAGCGGCTTATGTAGCTCAGTAACAAAATGTATCCTCTTTGGAGCCTCAAGTAGAGCTTAATCGTCTTCTAAAGACACTAAATCTCACTTTGTGAGAGGCTGCATTAAGGAAGCTCACCTTGTCCAGGGTAATGAGGCTTCTTGTCTATCAAGGCTTATTTCATGGGAGATGTTTCTATCTCCAAAGTCAGCAAAATGGACATTTATCTTCTAGAACTGTGTTTGAAAAAAATTGATAAAGCATCTTTAAATAGCTCTGCAAATTACTACAAAGGAACTTGATAAATGAGATTTGGTTGGTCAGGGTTTGGAGGAGAAAACACTTCCCTTAGTTCTTTGCAGGGAGGATCTGGTATTGGGGTTGGGGGTTTTTTGTTGTGTTTGTTTTTTGTTGTTGTTTGTTTTTTATTTCCTATACCCATAGTTCCCAACTTTTTTAGATGCAAGGCACCATTCAGAAAATGCCAGGTCTTTGTTTGAACTAATTTTTTGACTACAGAAAAATAATACAACAATTCTTTTGTTGCAAAGAACTTAGAAACACTGCAACAGGTCAGAATGCTTTTGACGTTTCGGATTCCTATTTGAAATTTCTTGGTGTATATTGTGAATCATGTGTAGGTAATATCAGAGCTAATATTGCATGACATCCTTCAGTACCCTTTAAAGTCCCTCGCTGATTTGTCTTGCACATTAGCCCTCTGTTTGTGCCAGGTTACTATCATTTGGGCAATGCAGGAACATGGCCAGTTCTAATCCACTGAGTAGAATTTCTCATTTCTTTCATGAAGACCTAAAGACCCACTCCTTTTTTTAGGGTAGTTGCAGTTGATTTCTGGAATATTTTCTGATGCCATTCTTTTAAAGTGCTTCATTATTGGAATAGTTTGGGAAGTCTCCCATTGAGCACACCTTTCCTGAGAAAGAGTGCTGCAGGAAGGTAGGTTTTTCTCCACTCACCAACATTTGGTAGAAGGATTTCTACCCACTGTCAGAATGGTACAGGTATTGGAAAAGCAAACTGGCAGGTAAGAAAGTCCACTAGATTAATCTGAGTATTTTATTCAGTCAGGAGTTTTTAGTAGTATTATAGTCTCTCTGCTGAATGTTAACAGATAATTTTGGTTTCAGTTACAAAGTACCCAGGGAGACTACATGGTTAAAAGACTTAGTAATGGAATATTGATACTTTGTACAAGCTATCCTAAACTCACCCAAAAAGTTTCCTAGAGCCATCTTTTGCAGTCAGACCTCAGTAAAACAGGTTGTATTAGTCTACCCCAGAGGCAACATCAACACCCAACATGATTGTTATCAATGTATTTGACAAGAAAGTGTGCACTAGATTAGCCAGCCAAAGATGGGAAATAGATTTCTGCACATGATGCCATTTGAATGTTGTAGAATGACTGAGTCCCAGGGATGGCCATGACACCTTCCTGGTGGCCTTGTGGTTCCTGCCCAATTCTGGCTCTCCAGGTACCCTCTCTTTTGCTCCCTCTCCTGCCACGCCTTTCTGTTATCATTTTATTAGGGAAAAGGGAGGCTGCCCCCAAGGTCCCAGACTGAACCTTTGTCTCCTCCTTGTCTCCCAAACCCTGCTGATCTCCATCCTGCCCTCAGGTGTCAGATGGGGTCCTCCTGGCCTGTCTACATTCTGATGCCCTCATTTCCTTAAGGGCTAATTTTGTGGTCTCTGACCTCTCCTACAACAACAACCATGCCTTACATATGTTATTGGTCATCACTTAGGTAGAATACTTTGCCCCCAAGACAATGCTAGGCCACCTCAGACCTTTATACCCTTGTTGGGGCCTCAGCCTTACTAGTCTCTGCACCTTTCCTCTAGCTGGGTCCTTTGCCTAGGCCCACTGCCCCAGACCTGGCTTCTGGGCTCTAGCCCTCTTAGACACTGGTTTCACCCT
Organism: Alligator mississippiensis; assembly: GCF_030867095.1. Lineage (NCBI taxonomy): Eukaryota > Metazoa > Chordata > Crocodylia > Alligatoridae > Alligator > Alligator mississippiensis. Next base: position 49,765,975 of record NC_081827.1, on the reverse strand, counting down.
CTCAGGCTTCTTGCCCTCTTGAGCTTTGGGCACTGGCCCTGATTCTCACCCTTCTTGAGCTATGGCCTTAACCCTCCAGCTTCAGGACACCTTTATCTCACCTCTTACAGCCCAGGCTTAGGCCTTCTTGGCTGTTGCCTCCCCATCATAAGCCCCTGGCAGGGCTCAAGACACTCTTGTGCCCCTCCAGCACCCTTATGACCTTCTCCTCCCCTTGCAGGCACTTTTGGTTTATTGGTTTAAACTGCAAACCAAAATATAAGCCCTCTGGCTGTAAAAGCCTACTGGCTATATAACAAAACTCTCCTCATCCTGGGTTCCAGCTCAGTGCAAGCCCTTATCCCCTTATTTGCAGTTCCCAGGTGTAGCAGAATCTCAGGCATTAGCTCAGCCATAGCCATCTTGCTGCAAAGCTCTTCCCCCTGAAACTTGCAGGGTCAGGCCAACTGCCTGATCTCTGGCACTGGCTTTATGTGCCTCCTAAGTCCAGCACCTTTCCTGTCAGATGACACTCCAGTCACCCACAGGAGTTCCCATTCTGGACTTGATGACCAGCCTCCTTTTCCCACTGTGGATTAGCCCAGTTGCCTGTAGCTCTGTGCCCCTGAGCTGCCTGTGTGCTTGCCCTGTAACACTTGCTGCTCTGCACTTGTTTCCTGAGATGATTACTCCCCAAGGGTAATCACTACCTGTGTAGCTACAGATATGCCTGTGTGTTGGCAGCTGGTTTACTAGCCATTAGCCTATTTTCTCACTTCTAGGCCTCCCAGAGCCAGCTCAGCCTGCTGCAGCTCTCTTGCTCCGTTACAGATACCAAGAATTCATGACAAGGCCTGCAAGGTTAAGGTTCTTTGAAGTCTTTCCCTGTACCTGCCACAAGTATTCCTTGTATGGATTAAACTTGAGCCAGCTGGATTTTATTCAGTGATAGCACTGTCTGGTTCTTCAAGGAAACAAGAAGTAGATATGGACTGTCTCAGGAATCTTGATTTTCTCTGTTAAAAAATCCCAAAATCTCTGATTTAAAAGCCTCAAATCCACATTTTTCAAAGATTACAATGAAACACCACTATATATATAGGTATCAGTTGAATACAATGTTTTATCAATGTATTTACAGTTTTTAAGCAATTTGGAAGCCTACATATTTTGCCTATATATTTTGGTGTTTGAATTTTTTTATCATGGAAAAGCAGAGCTCCCCTTGGCTCCTTTGCTCACCAGGATGCAGGTCCAACTGTGGTTGTCACCCCCACTGCTTTGTGGCACTGAACACCCCTGATATGCTGGTGCCCTGCCCCTGCCCATGCATTTCCCCTTACTCCCATTGGAGGTTTATGGGGGGCATATGCCCTCCCAGATTTGTGCACCCACAGCGGGGCCACCATACCCTATCACCATGGCCCAGCCACCACCACCACTCCCCTCAAGCTGCCCATGCTGCCCCTACCCCACCTCCCTTCTGGGCTACAGCTGCAGCTTGGCACACAATTAGCTGGTAGTGAAAAGAGGTAAGTGCAGCATGCCCCGCCCTTCCCCCCCAGGTCTGTTACTCCTCGTGCTGCTGGTGGCATGGCTGATGTGGGGGTCCCAGTGGCAGTGGTGGCAGCAGCAGCTGCAATGAGTATCACCACTCTGCTCTGCCCTCCTGCACCCGATCCTGTCTGCTAGGCTGAAGAGGCAGCTCCTGTCCATGGCAGTCCAGCCAGGTTGCAGCCTCATGCTCCACTGTGCATGCACAAAACGGGGGGAACACATGGCCCCCCATGGCCCCCTCAACACATTGTCTGTGGCACCTGACCCCTCCCCAGGAGTGCACACAGGAGCAGGGAGCCAGCTCAACCTCCCCTGCCCCTGCCATGTCCTCCCCCAAATGAACGACCCATGTCCCCAGCCCCAGCTGCCAACCCTGCCCCACTTCCTCCCTCACTGTGGAGGGCCCAGTGCAAGCCACTGCTGCTGCCTCAATCTGCCTCCCCTCTCCGCTCCCCTCCATGCATCGCCTATATTCCACCCCCACCCCACCCTTGACTTAGCTGCAGGCAGCTGGGGGAGCTACTCTCCAACAGGCTGCTTGGCTGCATTGCTGGCCACATGTATGTGCATGCATACATGCTCATGGTGACCCCTGCATTTGACTGGCCTCCACCTGTTCCCCCTAGCCCCAAGCACCTGGAATTCTGCCAGCCTGCAAGGGGAAACCTGATTCCCACATTTTTCTCCTTTAAAGGAGAAAATCTGTGGTTTTCCAAAGTTTTCTGTAGCAAATAAAAAACCCAGATCCCTGATGATCAAACAATTACTCTGACTAAAAGCAAGTTAGGACTGAGACCCATAGGACTATACCAGTAAAGGCTCTTGGTGACATTTTTAATAAAATACTCCTCCTCCCTAACATTATTCTTGATACTACCTCTGGCTGCAGAGCCATAGAAGGGGAATGCAAAGACTGAAGCAAAGGCCAGACTAATTTTGTATGTTTAAGAGAATGCATCAGTTGTCCTTGCTTTGAATTGATAAATATAAAATTGCTTTGAATTGATTGCTTTGCTCAGTTCAAAGACCAGACTACCTGTAAATTTCTCATGAAATATATAATGAACTGTCCATTTCTATGTATTACAGTGCATGCGCTTGGTCAAGTCTTTTTTATCTAACCCTACTGATATTGTCAACTATGAGGTTGGCACTGTGTATAGTAAGGGATTATAAGGAACATTTTCTACACTATAGGTTTTTCACTACTGATATAAACGGGCACCAAAAATCATTGTGGGTTAGATATCTGTTATGACAAGAGAATCTGGCTCTGCTCATGTAATGTGGATGAGTTATTATTGTGACACTGATGCTTCTTCCTCCCTCCACTCATCTGCTAATTCTGGCATTTATGTTTGGAACCTTAATTTTCTACTAACACACAATCAATACTTTGCAAAAGTTGATGCAGCAATCTTCGTGGTCTGAGGTACCATGAGGATTGTGAGCATGTTATTCCCCTAAATAGCTGTCTAGTTTGTGCCTGATCTATTTTTATATTGTGATGATTAGGCCTGTCACTTTCACATTTTTAAAGGAAAAGTTACATGGATTTTGTAACAAGAAGGTTACAATTGTAATTTATTTTTGTTGGAACAACAAAAACAGACCACAAAAACAATTCTGTGAATAAGGACAGACTTTTCTGAATGAGGAAATTGCCAAAGGGCAGCTGCACCCAAGATCTAGTCTGCCTCTCCAAATTAAAACTTATTTTTCCTTCTGGGTGGGAACTTTCAAGACTCCAAGGAAAATGTAATCTCTTGAGCTTGCTAGGTAGTAAGCTCTTTCTCTCCAGGAATCCCCCTCAGGCAGTATAATAGACTTCAGTGAGTATCTTGCAAGCTACAAAGTTAATCTTAACCTGATCATTACCACATAATTCACATGCAGGCAGAAAATACAAGTGACAGGTTTTTTTTAACTGGATTCCTAAACTCTTATGGCAACAAGGCAGAATTCAACTTAATTATAACTTCTAAGCAGCAAATATTATCAGACTAGAATATTAATGTCTTTAAAAAATTAAATCAGAATTATACCTGGAGTTTAATACAAATTTATAAATGTATTGTAAAAATTGGATGTGAAAGTCCCTAAAAATATTCTTGTTGTTGTAAAGTCTAAGATTGTTCCACTTAGTTTAATCAAAGCATAATATTTTAGATACTTGATATTAATAATGTTTGTATCAGATTAACAAGCCACTTATGTAGTCTAAAGAGGCTTCCAATTACAGCAACATCAAACAATTTTCACAAATAATACTGTACCATGAATGACTGCCAACTGGCATTCAGATTTATGCAGTCTTACATGCACTTGATGTTTTTTAAAGAGCCTTTGAATTGTAGATGGAATTCAAAAGGAGAAAAAAACAGTATTTTTGCTCATAGGAATGAGAAGACCTCTAATTGGTGCAGCCTTACTTCTGGCATTTCGTAACTTTTAAGTGTCTGCACCCAGGGCCTGAATTGTATTGTGCTGCAGTTTTTCATAATGGATTTCCAAGGTCTTTTAAGGTCCAAGGTCTGTTAAAGCAAACAAAAAACAAACAAATGAAAGGCAATCATGTAGAACTATATAACTCATGCGTGATTCCGCAAAGGCAAAACCTTTAGATCAAATGTATAGACTTTCAACAGAAGTTCATTGTGGACAACAGCTAAGAGATGAGCCACACGTTTTACCAATAGATGTAGCAGCGGAGGAATGGTGAGACCTAAGGCACTGAATCCTATTCCAAGGGCAGAGTTGTAGTTGTTACTGAGCCTTCTTCCCTCACTACTCCAAGCCTAACCAGCAGACAGTAAAATAAGAAGGTTAACTCTGTGTTCTTTAATTAATCTAATCCTTTGCTTTTAGTAAAAATGCCAGAAACTTTACAAGAAACACCCAAACCTACTAAAAAAAAGTTAGTTCTTGTTACACCTTCTAAATGAAAGAGCTGTGTGCTTTTAATATGGACACAATACAACATTTGTTCTGAAAAAGAATCAAATGCCCCTAACCCACCTTACCCCATCCCACCCCACCCATGCCATCTTTTTTGATGGGGAAAAGACAACAAGCCTGAGGTAGGTACTTGCCATCGAGAGGTTTATCCCCAAAGGCTGAAGTTCCGCAAAGTTATGTGAACTGCTAGAAAACTTTAACTTTCAGGGGGCCATAATTTTTAACTATTAATGGAATGAGAAATACTTAGTTAAGAGGCAATCGAGAAATAAATGAGATATGTGAGGTAGGGTATTAAAGAATCCTTTTGAGGAAATAGTGTTGGCATGGCATAGAGACAAGGAGAACAGAGAAAATAGGTGGGAAGAGTAAAGGAAATATTAGCAAGAGCCTGTAGTTTAATGTTTTTCATATCATTTTTTCTTCCTGGAAATGTTTGGGTTTTTTTCATTTGAAATGAGTAGAGACAGCATAAGTACAGCAAACAACTGTTTAACAAGGGGGACCATGGGCATGAAAGAGGAAGAAACACCCTTTACACAGAAGCAATGCTTCAAGTTAGTAAAAAAACTCAATCTTGTGTTTATTTTCTTTATTTAGATTGAAAAAAATGTTTACATCTTGTGACAGAGCACAGGTTGTGCTTGCCCCTTTAAGGGGTCATAGCTGGATGCAGACCAGCCTTCAGGTGGAAGCAGGCCCAATCAAGTGGTCATATGGTAGTCAGGAGGCTGCCTGATTGGTGGAGCTGCTGGGGAGCCTGGGTATAAAATCAAGCCCTAAGAACAGAGCTGACAGTTGCTGCAGGGATGCTGCTGGAGTAACAATGCCCAGCTGGGGGAGTCTGCTCCCAGAACATCAAGAGATCAGGGTAGGAACTATGGGGATGGGAGAGGTTCCTGGTTCTGGGGAATAAGCTGAAACTACATCCTGCTGTGGTTGGATGGTGTGGTGGGGCTGCCTGTGGCCGGGCAGTCTCCAGGAAATCCTACACTTGTGCCTCCCCAGTGAAAGGCAAGTATGGGGTGCCAGAAAGTCTCAACCCCCACTGCCTTATGGGTGACCTTGTGGAGGAGAAAGGCTAGGGGAGCACACCCCAACAGAAAAGCACAGGGCCAAGGACCACAAAATGAAGCCTGAGACAGGGTCCAGGCCAATAGAATGGGGCCTGAGACAGGGGTCAAGGCCCACAGAATGAGGCCTGGGGTCCAAGGGGTGTAAGGCCCAGCAGCCTGGTGAGGGGGCAGGGTAGGCTTGAGGCCCAAAGGGCATAAGGCCCAGTGACCGAGCAGGGTAGAGGTCCCAGTGAGGGGGCAAGGTAGAGGCCCCAGGGAAGGGCATGAGGCTAAGGCATGTCTGAGGATGCCTGAGGCCAGGTTTGAACCAGAGGCTGAGTGCAGCCCACCTAAGCGGCTGGGAGAGTAATAGTGGATTTGGATGCCATCTGCGAGGCATGGGATACAGTGAAGAGAGGTTCAGGGGAATGTATTTCACTTTTGGCATCAGGGCAATTAAATGGGCAGCCTCCCGCATTTTTCCATCTACTTTGATACATCAAGGCATGGCAGGTGAAGCAGGGCACACTGCCCTGCACAGCTGGGCAGGCCGATGTAGTGACCAACCCCGAGATGGCTCATGTTACAATCTACAGAGAAGAGACTCTTCCTCTTTTTTTCTCACATGTCCTCATATGTGAGAGTACTTGACCTAATTCTCCCATATTTCAAATTCAGTTTCTAAAATCCTTACTTAATATTGTTTAATGGCCCCTCAGGACCAAATTCTCCTTCTCAGACCCTCCTGTATCTTCAGCAGATTCTCTCCACAGTCCTCATCACAGAGCACATAGATCTAGCAGGTCCTTGAGCTGGACAACCTCCACCAAGCTAGCTTCTAACCAAATGCATTCTAATTGCTTCTCTGGCCCAAATGCATTCTGATTGAATAGCATTCAGTTGCCAAGTTAACCATTTCCTTGACAGCCCTGAGTGAAGTATATTGATGCCATCGAAATATCAGATCCCCAGCTTTCCTCCTCTTTACCTACTTGTATCAAATTTTCTCAATAGCTTTGGAACATCCATCCATCCATCCATGACTCAACAGTCATAGTCAGGTGACTGATCAGTGAAGGTGTTGCTTTGTTAACTAGCATTGTTTAACTTCTTTTGTTATATTATGAGAGTTTCCAAAGGCATCATTTAGGATTGGAACCTCACTTTACTGGGACTGCTTCAACACACAGAGATGCTTGACTCTTGCCCTGAAAATGCTGAATCTATCACCTGACTCCTGTCTATACCAGCTCCATATGTGGACAGCACTGTCTAAACTCTTCCCAATATTTTATTGTATTTATCCCCAAATCACAACAAGCTTAATTTTATGCATATAAATACTAGCCTTTGGCATCAGTGAGAGTATCCAAATATGTAGGCACATAGACAAGTCTCTGCAGGATCAGGGCCTAACTAAAGATAGGACCCAATTGTTGATCCAGTTAAACTCATGCTGCCTTTTTGTTAGGAAAAAAATGCATTGAATTCGTTGTAAGCTTTTGCAGATTCTATGCTGTTAGCCAAGAATTCAATTTGCTCTTATTTGTGTTCCGCTTTTGAGACAACTATCACTTTTTTTTTAAGGGACAGTGTTGTAGTTGCATGATCCCTCCTGGAGAACTCAAAAATGAAGGGAAAAAAAGTTAAAAGTTTGAGCCTAGATGGCTGATTACATTAGTGTGCTTCAGGTGTATCAGCTTCTGTAGCGTACAGCAACACAAGGGAGCAATGTGGCTGGTTACCTCATGCAGCACTACCCCCTCCCGTCCTCTGCAAGATGGGATTAGCTCCTGGGGGCCCAGAGCCACCCCCTTTCACCTCCTGCACACTGAGATTGATTCCTGGGTGTCCCTGTTGGACCTGGTCCTGGCCACAGGTGATGATCTGGTAAGGGGGCTCCGGGTCCTAGACCACCTGGGTGATAGCAATCATCGTTTGCTGGAATTCATCATCCAGCACAGAGTGACAAGGGCCTGCAGCAAGGCGGTAGCCTTAGACTTCAAGAGGGCCAACTTCAACGAGTGGAGGAGATTGGTGGGAGAGGCACTGGGGTTCTCGAGGGCAGGGGAACTCAGTGCCCATGATGAGTGGTCATTCCTTAAGGAGATGATACTCAGGGAACAAGGGGTGATGATCCCAACAAGAAGCAAGGGGGGCAAGAGTGCCCAAAAGCCCCCCTGGCTCACCAAGGATGTCCGGGAATGCCTGGTTGCCAAAAAGGCAGCATACATCCAGTGGAAGTGGGGGGCTATCTCCAAAGAAGAGTATACCTCCACTGCTCAGGCATGTAGGGGGGCTGTTAGGAAAGCTAAGGTGGACATAGAGCTAGGACTAGCGTCCAAGATCAAGATACTAAAAAGTCCTTTTTCAAATATATAGGGAGGATGAAGAAAGCACCGGGAAACATGGGGCCCCTGCAAGATACGCTAGGCAATCTGGTGGTTGTGCCAGAGGAGAAAGCAGACCTCTTGAACAAATTCTTCACCTCCATTTTCTTGTGCAGGGACCGGGACTCCCCCACCGTGATTCAAGACGGACTCGAGGGGAACGCCTCCAGACCTAAGGTTGAGGAGGACCGGGTTAGAGTGCTTCTGGAGGGGCTGGACATGTTCAAATCAGCAGGTCCAGATGCTGTCCACCCCAGGGTGTTGAGGGAGCTAGCAGGGGTGTTTGCAGGGCCCTTGGAGTGGCTTTATGAGCACTCGTGGTGCTTTGGCCAGGTGCCAGATGATTGGAAGATAGCCAATGTGGTCCCCATCTTTAAAAAAGGGAGGAGGGAGGACCCGGGCAACTATAGGCCCGTCAGTCTTACCTCAATCCTGGGGAAACTCTTTGAGAAGATCATCAAGGAGCACATCTGTGATGGGCCGGCATCAGGGATGATGCTCAAGGGCAACCAGCACAGTTTCATTAGTGGGAGTTCATGTCAGACCAACCTGATTGCCTTTTATGATCAGGTCACAAAAGCATTGGATGCAGGTGTCGCTGTGGATGTAGTCTTTCTGGACTCCAGCTAGGCCTTTGACACTGTCGACCACCCCATCCTCATTAAAAAACTAGACGACTGTGGCATTGATGCCTACATAGTCAGGTGGATTGCAAACTGGCTGAAGGGTCATACTCAGAGGGTGGTGGTGGATGGGTCATATTCGACCTGGGGGGAAGTGGGCAGCAGAGTCCCCCAGGGCTCGGTCCTTGGGCCCGCACTGTTCAATTTCTTTATCAGCGATTTGGACAACAGGGTGAAAAGCAACCTGTTTAAATTTGCTGATGATACCAAAATTTGGGGTGGGGTGAGCATAATAGTAGGGAGGGAAAGACTGCAGCAAGACCTGGGTAGGTTGCAGGGGTGGGCTAACAAAAACAGGATGCGTTTCAATACTGACAAGTGCAGGGTGCTGCACTTGGGCAGTAGTAACCGGCAACACACTTATAAAATGGGAAACTCCCTTCTTGAGAGCACGGAGGCAGAAAGGGATCTTGGAGTTATTATTGACTCCAAGATGAACATGGGCCAACAATGCGAGGTCACGGTCGGCAGGGCTAACCGGACCTTATCGTGCATCCACAGGTGCATCTCAAGTAGGGCCAAGGAGGTGATCCTCCCCTCTACGCGACACTGGTCAGGCCACAGCTGGAGAACTGTGTCCAGTTCTGAGCACCCCACTTCAAGAGGGATGTGGACAACATTGAGAGGGTCCAGAGGAGGGCCACCTGCATGATCTGGGGACAGCAGGGCAGACCCTACAATGACAGGCTATGGAACCTGAACCTGTTCAGCCTTCACAAAAGAAGGCTGAGGGGGGAAACTGGTGACCATCTATAAACTCACTAGGGTGGACCAGAAGGGTTTGGGGGAGACCTTGTTTCCTCTAGCACCCCCCGGGATAACAAGGAATAACGGCCACAAGTTGTTGGAGAGCAGGTTTAGATTAGACATCCGTAAGAACTACTTCACAGTTAGGGCGGCTAGGATCTGGAACCAACTTCCAAGGGAAGTGGTGCTGGCTCCTACCCTGGGGGTCTTTAAGAAGAGGCTTGATGCCTACCTGGCTGGGGTCATTTGAGCCCAGTTTTCCTCCTGCCCAGGCAGGGGTTCGGACTTGAAGATCTACAAGGTCCCTTCTAACCCTACTTCTATGATTCTATGAAGACCACCACCTCCCACTCTCACATGCCAGGATTTGGTACCAGGGACCTGGTGCCAGCCCCTCCAGTCCCTCGGTGTGCAAGAACTGGGTCCTGGGGGCCCAACACCACATCCTCCTAGACCCCCTCCACCACACAAATATTGGGCCCTAGGGTGTAGTGTTGCCCCAGGCCAGCCCTATGTGCTGGGATCAGGTTCCAGATCCAACATGCAGAGCCTAGGGCAGGGGTGGGCAATTATTTTGGGCAGAGGGCCACTTACTGAGTTTTAGCAAGCCATCGAGGGCTGCATGACAGGCAGCCCAGGGCAGCTAAATATTAATTTTCTAAATTTTTTAGGGGCCCCACAGGCCGAATTGAATGGCCTGGTGGGCCACATCTGGCCCCCAGGCCACATTTTGCCCACCCCTGGCCTAGGGCTTCTCATAGGTCCAGAAATTTGGCATCAGGGGAGCCGACAAATTTCTAGACCAGTGGGGAGCCCCACAGGCCAGATAACACAGTACCAAGAACCAGATCTGGCCTGGGGACTGCAGGTTGAGCACCACTCATTTAAGATATTATCCAAGTCACTTCTAGACAAATTCAGTATAGGTTCTTGTGTGTAACAAGATGCTAAAATCAAACTCTACAGCAACAACATATGTAAGTCCACTTTATAGTGTTAACTAAGGTCCCAATTCAGGTAAATGTTCACAGAGGACCCACCTGAAGTCCAATGTGAAGCCAATGGAATTCTGCAAATATAGGATTCTGCCTAAATGAGGCAATCCACAGAATAGGTATGTGAGCTTGTATTTAACGGAAGGGAGCACAGGCTACTACATTTTATCATACTGTAAATGTTATTTAGTTTTATACTCCATCCTGTGAGTCTGAACAAAGATTTCAGAATAGTAAAAATCATAAGTCATTGGAATAGTGGGTTCCACAGCTCCCCTGCTGCCAAATCTCTAGACCTATGGGAAGCCCTAGGCTCTCCTTCTTGAATCTGGGTCCTGATCCCAACACAAAGGGCTGGCCTGGGGCAGTACTAGGCCCCAGGGACTGTAAAGGAAAGGAACATTTTAAAACTTATCCCTAGACAAAATATACTAACCTTCATTTTACTTGTAGATATAGGAAAGAGAACTACATTTCTGAACCTCATTCTATGATCAAACTATCATTTATGTGGCAGAGTACAGCACCAACCAGCAAATAGGTACCTGTTTTGCTAGTCTAATTAGTGTTTTTTCTTGGCAAGAGAAAGAGAGAGACAGAGAGAAAGAGAGACTTTAAACTGTTAAGCTTTACAAGTATTAATTTGAAGTTGCACAACTCTGTTGCCATTATTAATCCACCTGTCAGAAAAAGGCTCTGCTTGTACCGCCAAGCCTGGAGTCCATTCTATGCCTAAAAAAGATATGCAGTATGCACAAGGGTTCATGCACAGAGATTGCTTTTTAAGATTTAACTGAGTTGTTCTGGTGAGTTCTGGCTGGCCAAGGTCACAGTGGCACCTAACTACATATGTAAACTTAAGGAAGTCAGTTAATAATTAGCAATTTTCTTTGCATTTGTAGCCTTGAGGCACAGCCTTATGCGATGTGACTATTTTACTTAAATATTATAAATCTTCTGTAAGTCAAGGTTTTAGGTTATTAAATATACCTTAAGCTTATGGCATAAGAATAACTATTTTTCTGTCTGGTTGATACATATGCTACATATGCCTCCTGAAAATGATATTCACTTTATTTGTAAATTACAAATAGTGAAAAAGAGCTCTGACATGCTGGAGTTACATTGCATTGTAGGGAGTCTAAGTAAGAGGTCATGGTTTTATTTTACTAATAGAGCTGAGCTGAGAAATCATTCCCATGAAAGCTTTCACATATCAAAATGTTTAGCTCTTGACATCAACACTTCCCATTCTGAAGCACAACAAAACCAAAACATTTCTAATCAAAATTCATAGAGTGCACTACCCTCAGCCATTTCAGAAATGCCGTATGACCACTGAAGTTAGATCACTTATCTTGGAGTATGGTTCAAATACTTGGTCTGAATCAAGCAGAGCTGGAAGTGGATCGTCAGGTGAACATCCTCATCAAAGGATTATTGGACATTGTATGGTAGGGACTCTCTTTCTTTCACATTTTGACCAGGAATTCCATCCCTACTGATATTTATATAATGCTGTGGAAAGTTTTGGTAGTGAGCATTTTCTTTCATAATACTATTTCATTTGAAAATTCCCAGCCAACTCAAATTATCTTATCTTTTCATGTACCACACACCCCCAAATAAGATATTACTTTGTTTTGGAGAAGGCAGAATGAAGAAGAAAAAGATTTTTCCAGAGTTATGGAGACATAGAGTAGAAACACAGCTTAATCTTCAGCTCACTCAGCCTCTCCTTCCTGTTTGGGCAACACTATACAGCTAACCCTTTTGACAGCTGAATAGTGAGCAGTTCTTGGCTGCTCAACCAAAAGCTAAAACTGTAGTTCCTACTGAAGACTAGACTCCATGGGCAAATTTAGGGGTTTGAAAAGAACTATGAAGAATCTATAGGGCTGTGAAATAAGAGGAGACCAGGAGTAGCTAATAGATTGCAAAATTGCCGAAGAAAGGATAGCCTGATTAGTGGAACATCAAGACCATTAAAAAGAAGAGAGGTCATTAACACCGATGAAGTGAAGAACCATTAGCAGGAATTAGGTAGATTATAATGAGCCAAGAAGTCAATGTATTCCATCAGTATTGCCTGAATAGAAATGTCACTGAGGCTATTGAGCAGCTGGCATTAAAATTTGGGTGGAACAGAAATCAAACCAAGGTGTGATCACAGTTCTGATGATACCCCTCTCCACACACTCTGGATCAGCCCCTACTTCACCCCTCCCCCTCCATCCTTCTGCTGAAAAAAAAAAGGGAAAAAAAGCAGCAGCCATGTTGTGCCATCTCCATTCTTCTTAAGTGAGAAAATCAACTTTCCCACTTAAGATAGACATCCCAATTCTGGATAATTTTCTGGGGGAAAGGTATGTGTGGCATGCAAATAAACGGAGTATTAGTTTTTGCAATCAGATGTTTTTTTGGTGACTTTTGGTTAGGAATATAATGAGAAAAACTGATATGTTACCAACTTCATTAAAAATGACTGCATGTCTTAAAGCCAGTTTCATTTAATTTTGTTCCTTAGAGCAAAAGATACAGAGACAAGATCGGTATTTTGAATAAACACAAGATATATGTACATGGAAACAAGGAAAGCAACTCCCACAACAAAATACAATTGCTTTGCTTATCTTCTGCTGTTTTCTTTATTTTCTTTTTTTATTTTATATGGTTATGTGAAGCAGATGCACTTAAAAAAAATCAAATGAAATATTGCACAATAAGAGCTTCTGTGAATAGGGTTTTTACAGAACCAGGAGGTACATCTAATTTCAATTGGTATTTTTCGGGCATTATTTTTTGGCTAACTTTATTTGTTTTAATTATAGATTTGTTAAATAATTAAATGTTGTGCAAGTAGGTAATGTTTGTAATTACTGACATTTTATTACTGGCAGTAAAACCTGGCAAGTTAAGATGTGAACTAAACAAGCAGCTCCATTTTTTTAAGTAATTGATTCCTCTGCTGGATCCAATAAAATACTTATGAGTCTAAATGTTAGGCATTTACTGTTAAAGTAATGCCTACCTCTTAAGAGCTTTCCCCTGAGTGGAATCCAGAATCCAGTGACAGCCTTGGCTACCTATAAAGTGAAGAGAGTTTAACTGCAATATTTAAAGGAAAGCGAAAAGAGCCAGAACAGTGAACAAAAATCTAAAGACATCAGGCTCAGTACATAGCTATGAAAGAAGCAGTCAGAAGTGCAGCTCCTCGGTCTAACTCATGGCATTCTACAGAAAGCTAGATCCGGCCCGTTGGGTACTTTCATCTGGCTCATGGGTGCCCACCAACTAATTGTAACCTGTCCAGCCTGCATGCCTCACTCCCACCCTCGTGCATGGAAGGACCCAGCCCAACCAGCATGGAGCTTCCATGCAGGGCTGCTGCTGCCACTGCTGCAGCTGCCAGGGGACCTACTTGGCTTCCCTGGCGTCCAGCAGCTACTCATCTCCCTGCTGCAGTGCTTGCTCTGGGCAGCTGGTAGGAAATCAGAGAAGGTGGGGGGATGGGGAGCTGCAGCTGGGCAGAAGCATGGGGCTGGGGCTGGCAGGAGCATGGAGCCTTCACCTGGGGTTTGGGGGTGGTACAAGTGTGGAAAAAGGGTGGGCAGGGTATGGGTGTGAGGGAGGGTGGAGGGGTGTGAGGATCCCCCCACATGGCACACAGCCCCTGCCACTGGTGGCAGTAGCAGCAGGCAGGGGCCCTCAAGACTCTTGTGGTCTACTCAGGCACTACCACCCGGCAGCACACGGCTCCAGCCAGCACTGCACTGTTACATCTCAGCTCTGTGTTCTTGGGCAACCCTGGCACAGGATGCAGTCTGTCTGACTCACAAGGACTCACCCCCCCCCCTCCCCTCCTCTACCTAAATGAAACTGATTAAGATGCAGTGAGAGACACACCTAAGACCCCCAAGATAAGGGTGACAAGAGTGAATCAACTGCTCTAGGTCTCATTTACATCCGAGATGGAACCAGATGACCATTCATTTACATAAGAGATGGAGAACAGAAAGCCTGAAGCAGAGACTGCAGTGAATTCTGGGACCAGAGAAGCAGGGGAGCACTGCATGATGGGGAATCTGTGCTCCAAATGTTAATCAACCCATGTTCACACACACCCAGCTCAGCATTTATCAGACCAGTTCTAATCTGGATTTACTAAGGACTTTCCCCCCCCAGACACACACACACCTCTAAATTTAATAGGCATCTCGGGCCATACATTCCCCGGTCCCACTATGGGAGGCCTATTTAAACTTGATTGACTAAAACTCGGTTGCTGGGTTAGGGAATGCTGAGGCAAGAGACCGAGTCAGAGGGGGTATGGGCAACATTTGAACAATGGTTAAGGGTGCATCACAGCATCCAGCCTGCTGGAGCCCTAATCACAGGTGTTGTCATACCTTTCCTGAGACGACTGGTGGGAGTCCTCTCCACAAAATGTTATGAGCACCCCAATAATTGCTTTAAGTCTGTTAAAAGACTATAGTAAAATCTGGAAAAGTCATGCTAAGCTGAGGCTTGTGCACAACAAGTAAAAATCCAAAATCCTGATGCTGCAAGCTATCTATTGTTCCTGAAGAAACCATGAGATATCCCATCAGTATATCTGCCATCCATAGGAATCTCAAGCTGGGTCCCAAGTATTTGGGTTACTCCCTAATCTTAAGTGTTTCCTGATTATCAGTCAGTTTCCTGAGATGGTCCAAACCAGATAACCCCTTGTCAATAGAAAAGACAATGATTTACACTACTGAGGGTGCTTCGAAGCAGCTGAACTGAGGGTATAAAAATCTGTAAAAAGTGTGTGTGCTTCAAGAAGAAGAAGAAGAAGGAGGAGGAGGAAAGAAGAAGAAGAAGAAAACTCCTGTGCTGACACCATCCCCTGTCGTTCTTGGGACGCTGGAAGAATAGATTGTCTCTCTCTTCAAGGATTATGCTACAGACTGTGCCTGTCAGCTTTGCAGCGTGAGTACCTTGGTCTAGGTGAGATCCCAGCGCTCTCTCTCTCTCTAGGCATAAACTTCTGAACCTGAACTGTATTAGTTAAGCTTGAGCTAAGTTTCCCCAAATACTTAGTGAAACCAGGGTAGTATTGTCATTGTTTGTGTTTGTTTTTCTTTTGCATGTCTATTACTACTAGTACTATTATATATTTCATATGCTTAGCAATAAATAACTTTTATAGTCAAACTGGTAGTAATTGGGTATATTTTTCCTTCTCTGCTTCTTTTTCCTCCCGTGCTCTGCAGCAACGCTTCTTTTACCTAAGCTAAAGATCCCTGTGAAGCCTAAATTATTGTGGGGTCTGCTCATCAAGAGGCCAAAGATTGGGACGTGCTGAGTTTGAAACACATAAGGGGATCAGCTTGTACAGGCTGATTGACCCAGTTTGACTCAGACGTGCCCTTATGAACTGAATACTGGCCCATGAGGGTGTCAGCTGGGCACCCAGCCGGATTCAGAGGTATTCTGTTTACCTGTGTGCTTGTGTCTGACTGCATTTTATTGTTGCTCTTATGAACTGATTCTTGGCATATGAGGGTGTCAGCCTGTCCATGCTGATCAGCCCGGCCAGGTCAGGCGTGTCACGTTAATTTGTGTGTGTTTGTGTGTATGACTGATTTGGTGACTGGAGGAACCCAGTCCCATTGAGATTAAGTCCTGCAAGATAGCTCCATTGGGCGTGAGGGCTTGCAGAAGGGAGAGATACAGCTCCGTATAGTAACACAAGCAGCACATTGACAGAATCACCAAGACCCTAGAAACTATCCCTAATAAATGAGCACACCCCAAAGTAATGGGCAAATTTGGTAACAGCACGTGCTGGCAAGGAACGCAGCAAAGCCAGCCCGTGTCTATCATGCAGGACTACCTGCAGCACGTGCAGCTCCTGGCACTCATGTACCACCAGGGGAAGCCCCATGCACTGGAGCCATGTCTTCCCCATGCCCTGCTGTGCAGGTCCTGGGACTCCACCAGAAGTGTGGGGGAGTCCCACCCCTGCTTCCTGGCAGAGTCCTGGGATCTGCACGGCAGGCAGCAGGGAAGGCAGCTGGCTCCATCGTGCGGGGCTTCCCCCGGCAGTACATGGGTGCCAGGAACTACACATGCTGATGGTAGCCCCATGGAATAAAGGCAGGCCAGCCTAGCTATGTTTCTTGCCACCACATGCAAGCGCTGGCCAGAGCCATACATCGCTGGGCAGCAGGGCCTGTGTGGGCCACGAGTGCCCTGAGCACCTGACATGTACTGCTGTTGCTACCACTGGTGGCAGGGGCTGTGTGCCATGGGGGGGGGACTGTGGGAGGGTCCCCAACCCCCCGCCCTCCCTCACACCCCCACAAACCCTACACATCCAAACCCTGTGTCCACAACCCCTCTGCATAAACACCCCCAACATACCTTATGTCCCCCACACACCCCACCATGCACACACATCCACCCCAACCATACCCTACACATATCTCCACACAATATATAAGAATTTATTTTTGAGTTATGCAATCATCTCTATATACAGTACACAAACACAGATCATGACAAAAATATTTTTTAATAAAATTTAAATATGTTACAGTAGATTTTTGACTTTCAGTATATTTTTTGTTTTCTGGTTCCAAGATGGCAACCCTCCCCTCCCAAAAGAAGTACGTCCAAGGGCAAGGGGAGGTACTTCTGGTGGCAAAGCTTAGGGGTTAGGGGCAGGATTTCTGGTCCCAAGATGGCAACCAGGCTGTAGGGCACCTGTCAAGGGGCAGGGCTACCCTTGTGGGCATTGGAAGCTCACCAAAACTCATTATGTGGCCCTCCAGCTGAAATAATTGCCCACCCTGAGTTAGACCAATCCTCCCAACCCAACAGACATTAGCTATTGGGTCAGGAGGTTGAGGGATAGAGGTCCAATTTGGAGCTGATCCAGGGAGAGAGGCTGAATCTCTGCAGCCTCTTCTCCTAGCTCCAGCCCCACTCTCCCAGACCCTGGTGCTGTCTCAGGATGGGAGGGGGAGAAGGCAGGAGAGGGAGGTCCATTCTGGGGTTTCCTCAGCCTGCACTGGAGTGGGGGTTGGTGGTATTGGAGCCTCCCCACTTGGCAGGGGGAAGGGAGGGGTGGGGGCAGGGAGCTCCAATCCACCTTCCCTGTCCTCCAGCACTGGCCTCCAGGGCCTCACCCAATCCACCTGTCCCACCCTCCAGTGCTGGCTGGGCAAGCCCCAGAACAAGATCCCTCCACTCCTGCCCCATCCTCCCATTCTGAAATTAGCACCAAGAGCAGGGCTGGGCTGCATCAACCCAGCCCTGCTCTCAGCATACACACAGGCAAGTTAAAGAAGGTGCTCCATTTTTCAGTGCCTTCATCTGAACCCTCATGTAATTAGGGTTCAGATTGTCATGGGACTGGGCCCTTTTAAAGTGCTCTGCAGCCATGTACTTGTGTTAGGTAATGGCTATAGAGTGCTTTCAGGGGCCAGATCAGGTGAAAATTACCACTTTTGTCTGTGCCTTTAGAGTTCAGCAGAAGGAAAGGCTGTAGACAGAAGTGTGTCTTATATTCTATTCCTCTCTGGAACTCTGGCATCTTATTTCAGGCTGCTGTCTGGCATCTCCATCTACTTGGGGTCAATATCCCAGAGCACTCTTCTGAAGACAAGTGCTTACATCCTTTCTTTTAAGGATTGGAGAATGACTCACATTTTTACTTTTAAAAGACACTCAGAGGAAGGTTTCAGTTGTGCTAATTCCCCACCCCACCCTGAACATTACACAATATGCTACTTATTACAAAGCACTCCCCTGGGAAGTGCAAGGACTGGGGACCAAAACTCATACCTCCCGCTCCTGCCTCCCTAGTTTACCTGACTGCCCTTAGCTCTAGGCCCTCACCTTTTTCCTCCAACCCAATGCATCTTTAATTCTGTTCTTCAGTGTGGCACAGCTTCAGAAGGAGGAATGGGAAGTACCACTGCACTTAGACTAACTCAGAGTCTGGTGGTTAAGGCATTCACCAGAAAGATGGGAGATTTGGGTGTGGACCCCCTCCAGCTGAGAAGAGCACTGAATCTTGGTCTCTACTTCTTGGGTGAGTGCTCTAACCACTAACCTATCATAGAAAGAAGGGCACCGCCTACTCCTGCCATCCTTGAAAAGAAAGCAGCAGCTACCGCAGCCTGTGAGCAGCCCAGCCCTCTCATCTCTTACTAACTCAAGTCCCTCAGGGGATTTAGGCATAGAAGCATCTACTTTCTGGTTGCCAACTGGACTTAAGTATGAGATAGACAGAAAAATGGAAAGATTGGGGTAATTCCGAGCATACCCAGAAATGGAACCCTAAGTGCCAAGGGATGTCATATCAAAATGTTTAGTCATTTTTAGGATTATGCAGCAGATAAATGGAGTCTTGCATTGCAGCTTTGGACTTAGACAGCTACGTATCACCTATTATATTACTTCAGTCCTTCCTTGGATCTTGCCTTCTCTACTATGCTCCCCCATCTATTGCGTCAGTTGTTATATTTAAATAGATACAAAAAGACAAATGTCATCCCTTTTTAGGACTGAACTCTTCTCCAAAAACTAAATCAGTGTATTAATCCACATTGAGACAAAACAGACTTCTATATTTATATTATAGTTAAGATTATACTTAAGGAAAAAATCTTAAAAGCACAACACTGTCATTAGCTATAACATATGAAGCACTGAGGAACCAGCATAACCAGCCGATTGCAGAATTCAGCAAATCAAAGTGACTCAGCCACTTTACATACTTAGACATAAGAACTATTAATTGAATTAGGCTTCACCAGAAATAAATGTTAAATTTTATTCATAGGCATAATGACATCATCCTATTTCAGATTCAGAGTTGGATAAATGTCAATAGTAACGTACTTATAATGCACTCATCGCTGTGGTATTTGAGTGTATCCAAAAGTATAAAATCAGGCCAGCAGTCTGAAAGACTGCTTAGTCACCCTAGTCTGTTAATGTTTCCAGAAGGGTATATGGTAAAACTATTTTTTTTTTTCTCTTCCTTTATATATTTTCCTGAAGAGATGTATTGTGAAAAAGGTAAATTTGAGATGTGTTTTGTATTCTGTTCAAAAAGTGGTAAGATTTACAGCAAGATATTCTGTAGCAGCAGTTGGCAACCTTTTACTAATAGCAGGCCAGCACTTGCAACCAAGCTGCCACTGAGGGCCACCAATCCGCTGCCGTGGGCCACCCCTGACTTCTCAGCCCTACCCAGAGGGCTGTTCTCTCACGCTTCTAGTGTAGTCAACATTGAAAAATGTGTCAACTAAAACTGTGGCAAGGCACAGTTTGGAGTAGCTAATTTGGCAGCAACCGTATATGGAGGCTGCATTAGTGGTGTGAGAAAGCAGCCTTCTGCACAGAGTAGGAGCAGCAGGGGATCAGTGTACCATTAGTAAAACACAGAATAGATCAGGTGGCTGGGTGGCAGGGTGCCCTAATAACCCCAGCTCCCACAACCAGGTGGGCAACCCTGTAGTACAGCCCGAGACAGCAGACCCATTAAGAGAGTGTGGGCTAATTGCTCAGAAGCCTGACTTGAGGCACCCTTGACTGGTCAATGCTGGGGCCAAGACCAGAAGGGTCAAAAAGGCCAGGGGCCCACCACGAGGGACATACAGAGCTAAGGGCCTGGAGTTCTGACTGGCCTTGGAGGTGAGGCCAGGGCCTGTGTGGTCAAAGGTCCTGGGGGGGACACACCCAAGAGAGGGAAGAGTGCAGGGAGCTTGGCAGCCCAAGCCTGATAGGAGGGATCTAGTTGGGGTCCAGACTGGAGGGCTATGGGGCCCAGTGTGGGGTCAGAGACGTTAAGAGCTTAGATGCCATCTGCGAGGGATGGGCTGCAATGTCGGGGACGTTCGGAGCTGCAGATAACACCCCCTGGCATTGGGGCAGGAAATGGGCAGCCTCCCACCGGGGTAATACCTTCATCATTTTCCATCAAGGCATGGCAGACGAGAGAGGCAGGCAGTTAGCCCAGAAACAGGTGGCTGGCCAACTTCTAACCAGCCCTAGGAAGGCCCCTGTTACAATGGGTCAAATCTGGTCCACAGTCATAAGTTGTTGACTTGTGTTTTATAGCCTTGTATCAGCTGTGAGAGACCCAGTCCACTGCTCTGGTACCTGTCACATTGCACACACCTTCACAACCCTGAGGACAGAGCTACATAACACTACATTTTGTAATGAAGCCAGTCCAGAACCCTGGACCCAGCCAGTCCCAATCAAGATATCAGTACAAGTCATAAAGCACCACTTGCAGCAAGCTCAGCACAGCACCCTAGCCCCAGCTGGGCTGAGGGAGGCTATCAGGGCAGCTTGAAGCCACAAAAAACAGGCCCCACCCACTCCAACCAGACCCAATCCACAGTATCCTTGTCTGGGAAAAGGTGAACATTCTTGCTCCTGATCTTGCACGCTGGTTTTCCCTTCTTCAGAAGCTGGCTCTGACTCCAGCTTCCAATCCTGGTAAGACCATTGTCATTCCCCGATTTTTAGCTCCCTGGTCTTGATTCTGGCTCAACCTTTGGCTCTGGCCTCTGGCTTCTGACCCTGGCCTGTCCTGACTTTGGCTATGGCTTCTGAATCCAGTTCTGATGCCAGACCCCTCACTGGGAACTGATCTGGACCACACCCATGCTTTATGCACAATACACCTAGAAGGAAGGGGAGGTTATTTCTGAGATCCTCAAGAGAACTGGTAGACTAAAGTCTTACAAGACCTGCCATGCAGGCTACTTAAAATAGGGTTGCTGGTTGTAGCCATGTTGGTCTAAGCACATAGGCAGGCAAGTTCTTTGGGTAGACGTGGTATCTTTTATTAGATATCTCTTAGTAGATTTATTACTTAATTGGTCTGATAAAAGATACCACATCTACCCAAAGAACCTTGCCTGCCTAAGATCTTAAAGTAGATCCTTTGTTTAACTGGGAGCACTGGAGGTTTCCACAACCATGTGTTAATTAGAAGATGAGCTGTCATGTTGGATAAAGCAGATTTGCATTATGTAAGAATTTCTGTAGGCTTTGTGTACAAGTTAGCAGATAGAAAGCTATTTAAGCTTTCCTATATTTCTGTGCTCACATACCAGGCAACCTGTCCTTCCTTTTATACATTTTTAAGTTGTACAAATCACAAGAACATTCCATCCTTGAGAAGCACAAAACACATCTAATAAAGGAAGTAAGTTGGACAGTTTTGTATCATTTTCTAAACTCCCATAGTGAATAGCAAAAGAACTTGGAGCAAGGTGATTTGGCCCTTTAAGTGGAGTAGCCAGCCCAGGAATAGCAGTGAATGATTAGCTGGGAATAAAAAGCCCAAGTCCGGGTGACAGCAAGAAGTTTAAGTTGGAGGAAGGAGCTGTTTTGTGGGCAAGAAGCAGATTGAAACCCAGAGGATTTTGCCTTTAGGAAGAGCCAGAAATAAAGGGTCCTCTCCTGATAAAGCTAAAGGTTTAATTTAGTCTTTTGTTTGGACCAACAATCATTGGTTTGTGTTATGAGGATTGGCTCAGGAGTTCCCAAGGAAGCAAAGCCTGATAGTGAGATTGCAGGCACCCACACCTACTTATGGACTATTGTTCAGACTGCCTAAGGGCCAAAACCTGCCTGCACGGCAGCAGGTACCGCAACCTGCTTACAAGACTATCCTGCAAACCTTATGATACCCAAGCTGAAAAAGTACAGATTACTCAGAATAACTATTGTTATAATAACGAACATGCTGTAGAATACACTGGTTCTCATATTCTACAAAACACAATTTTAACTCTTTTTTTTTTTAATTGTTCCTCCTAAACAAAAGATTAAAAATGTAATATTATTAGATGCATTTCTTACATTTGGGCAAGCAAGTGAATCTTTAATATAGAAGACCTGGCTCAGACTGTATCACTTTCATTTTTCAAATTGGTATTGTAAAAATGTATCCAGTAAGATTTTGTATTAGAATTATTATTTTTTTACCCTATATAGCATTTGACCCATTTCTATGTGGAGAGGTGTAATAATAAGGCTGTAGACTGGGGTAACAAAAAGCCTGTAGGTCGTTTTTTAAGATTTTGCTTGACAGACCTTCCAAATTTTAAATATTCTTGTAACACTGCATTCTCCCTCCCTTTCCCGCTTCTTCCCCCAAAATTTCAGACCAATCTTGAGTCAAGCACATGCTGGTCCTGTTAGTATCCATAGTTTGGTGTGCCTGCCTTGCCCCTTCTCTCATTTCTCATTCTGACATGACCTGAGGGGCCATCATGGACTGACGTTACATCTACTCTATAAAGCAGAGTAAGAAGCAGCTGGCACCATTAGTTATGCACATTGTTGGCTGCTACTAAAGTTTCAAATACAGCAGTCAACTAGAATGTTGTTATTTCTAAAGACCGATCCTTCAGTCACTGCTGTGATGAGGGAGAGTGGGGTTCAGAGACTAGAATCCTGTAATAATTTTCCCTTGCCTGCTATCATTTATCAACATCAGTGGCAATGGTAAAAATATAAAAAACAAAAACAAAAAAAAATATAAGAAAGGCAGATCTAGCCCATGGGGAAAAAAAACGAGCACTCTGCATGTGAAAGCTATTTAAGAGTAGTCTGGGGGAAGGCAAGGCATGTGTTTGTGTCAGACTATTAGCTGCCTAAATCAGTGAAACAAAATAGTCTTTCAAGTTATCGGCAAATGCTGCCTAAGGCATTTTTAATGCATATGTCTGTCTTCCCCTTCTCCCTCCCTCCCCCTCCCCCCCCCGCCCAAGATTTAAAAAAAAATTTGGAAAAAGAAAATGTATGTGGGACTTTACATTCTTAGCCTGAAGAACTCAAATAAACAAGACCTGAATTTAACAAATGCTAATGCCCATGCCACCTTAATTTTGTGATTTCCTGTTATTTTTATATGACCTTTCACAGTACAACTTCTATAACACCACTTCTTTGAGTAGCAAATAGATAAAAATCACTGGCATATTAAAATTTACAACACAATCTATGAAACCAAGGACTGTTTTCAATTATAGTACTGTAAATCTGGAAGTAAATCTGCTGGAACAAATCCAGTTAATTTAGTCCAAATTTACACTGATGTGACTGAAAACAGAATCTAACCACGTAATTTGTAAGGCCTTTTTAAGGTTTTGTTGGGGAAGAAATTGGCCTAATTTCATTTGGCAAAGTTGTGCATTACACTTAAAATATGCAGAGAAACCTGACTTGCATTGTTTGAAGAATGCAAGATGTAGCTTTCAGATTGTTTGTTCGTTTTGCAAAGCTGCCTGTTTTTACAGGTTAAACTGATTCTTTTTCTGACAAGTAACTTAAGATTCCCTCCAGTCTTTTGTAATCAGGAGTTATTGACACGTTCCTTTTACTTTTCTACTTTCTTTACAGTATTCAAGTATTCAGAGTGTAAGTGATACACGTTAATGTTTTACTTGAAACCAGGAGAGTTCAGCCTCTGTCCTGAGGACCAAATCTGGCCCACGGAGCCCTGGCATCTGACCTGTGGGGCTTCCCACAGGTTGGGAAATTTCCCAACAGGTAACAATGGCAAACAGTACAGCTACCCTTCTCCCCCCCTGCCAAATTCCCAAGCCCCATATGGCTGGATTCAGGCCAGGCCTTGCCCCTTTGCCCCACATGGCTGGATCAAGGCCAGGTCACGATCCCATGTGTGTCATGATATTGCCCCTACCCCTCACCCATGTTGGGCTGGGTTGTGCCAAGCCCCCTTCCTCATACGGCTAGATCAGAGCCAGGCTGCCCCCGACTCCCTCCACATAGCTGGATGGTGCCCCAAGGTCTTTCTGGTTTTCTAATCAAGCACTGCTGAGGAAGTCAATAGTCTTCATGGCCCTGAAGACTTCTTAGCTGCTTCTATTTCACCGCCCTGCAGAAGGCTTTTAAGTCCCATTTGTGTTTGGCTTCAACCTTGACTGAAGAATCAAAACCCAGGCCTCTCGTCTATTAGTAAAGCTTTTTTTTTTCTTTTTAACGGGAGTAAAAGAGGTGTTGTGTTACATGGGATGATGCCCCTCGCTGTCTGCACCTCCTCCACCCCTTCTCAAAACCCTAAATTTGGGTTTTCCTGGACATATCCTCTTTTTGGGTCCTCCTGTCTTTGTCTGGACATTTGTTTTTGTTTTTTTAAATATCAGCAAATGTCTGAGATTTTGCTGTGCCACCATTTTCCTGGCTTACCCCAGCAAGGAGCTGCTTGGGCCTGGGGGCGTCAGGGGAAGGTCATTGGAGGCCAGGGCATCACGTGCTCTGTGCACAGGCCCTGGCACCCTGGCAGGTGAATGTGAGCATCAAAGCTGCAGCAGGGGTGGTCTTCAGGTACAGCAGGGATACATGTGGACAACAGGGATGAGGGGGGCAGGGGCTATAGGTTGGGAGTGAAGGGCACTAGCAGGAGGCTACAGTGCCATAGCAAGCAGGGGCAGGGGAAATGAGGCAACCACCCTGGGCGCTGAAGTGAAGGGGCAGTAACAGGAGGCAGGAGCAGGATGCAGGATGGATCTGCAAGCAGCTCCAGGGGCTGCAAGAACCTGGGAAGGATGGCTCCTGCCACTGTGTGCACTCCCAAGCAAGCATGAGGGGGCATGTGCCCCTGATCTGTGTGCCGGGGGAGAGTGGGCTGCCGCTGCGGGCTTTCCTTTGGGCACCAAACTTCACTGCTAGGGCACTGGGCCTGCGAATCAGGAGTGAGGGGCACCAGCATAGTCTGGGGAGCAGGGTACTGTGGGTCAGGAGTGAGCAGAAGGAGCAGCGCTGGGGGGGCTGTGACTTGGGAGTGAGGGGCAGGAGCAGGATACGGGCATGTCACTGTCCCCCCTGACAATCGTATAGCCCCTGCCCCCACAGATGTCCTCTTGTTTGAACCTGGAATGATGTAACCCTACCTAGATCCCCCATGGTGCGAGGTGGGCACTAGGTTTTGCTGCCACCTTCCTGGTTACAGCCTCCTCGTACCACAGACAAGAAAGCACAGAAGAGAGACGTGGTCCCTTGTCCCCCAGGCTGCCCCGAGCACACGCACCGCTCCGACTGAGGCTGCAGTCCCCGCGCCTCGCACCAGCTTGGCCCCCGGCCGCGGCACGGGCGGACGCCAGCACCAGGGGCCGGGCGGGCCCACAGCGCGCGGCAAGGTAGCGGGCGGCGGCGGCGATTGGCTGGCGGGAGTCCGGGTGCTGCGCCGCCATTGGCTGCTGCGCTGCCTTTGTTCCGCACCAGCCAGTGCCGCGGGGTAGCGGAAGTTTGAGCGCGGGGCCGGGGAGTCGCAGCCGCAGTCGCTGGGCGTAGGCTCCGCTGCCGGCCATGGAGCTGGAGGGCAAAGTGCGGAAGGTGAGTGAGCAGGGCCGGGGGGCGGCAGCGCGGGGGCAGCGCACGCACTCGCTGCCTCCCCCGGAAAGTTTCCCCGCAGTCCCGGGGGTGGAGGGGGCCTGCGGCCGCGCTCAGCCGGGAGCGCCTCTCCTGCGGAGCGCCGGCGGCGCTAAGGAGTCCTGTGACAGCCTCTGCGCAGGCACCTCTCCACTTCCTCGTCCTCCCCCGCGGTGCTTGTTGTGCAGGAATTGGGAGGAGGAGGGGTGTATATGTGTCCGGTTATGACCTAGTGAGTGGGCGCAGAGGGGTCACGAGGCGTCTCTCCGGCACCAGCACTTAGCCTCTAAGGTGCTTTGCTTCCCTGGCTCCTCTCAGCCTAGGGGTTCAGAGATGGCTCCTGGGAGGGAGAAGCTGGCGGGTACCTGAGGGGCAGGGTCCTTGCCATCCCCGATGCCCCCACTGCCAGCGAGGCAGGTGTGGTGCCGCAGGGACCGGATTCTGGATGCTCCTTTAAATGGCTTCTGGCCTGGCTTTCAAAGGGACGTTGCAGTAAATAAAAGCTTCTTCTGATTGCTTTAGCCAGAGATCAGTTTGACAGGTTCAGACAGTGCCTTGCATTAAACCATAAACAGTTCTCTTAAAATTTTGGCTCTAGAAGTAATGGCTTTGTGCAGGGTTGTGGATGCTGTGCGTTCTTGTGGCTTGTCTTGTCACTGTGAACAGCAGTTAATAAGTCATTTTTTTTAAATTTATTTCAGGTCCAAATCTGCTTACTTTTTTGCTAAGAAGTCTCTTATAGGCTAATTATTTCTAGCCATTTAAGGCATGATGGGAAGCTAAGTCAGATACGAAGAAGACTAACAGCATACTGGGCTGTATTAGTAGTAGCTTTGCCAGCAGATTAAGGGAAGTGAACGGAGAGGATGTGGACAAATTGCAAAGAGAATCTGGCAGAGGGCACTGAAAACTGTTAGGGGGCTGGGGCATGTGACTTCTGAGGAAAGGCTGAGGGTTTATTTAGTCTGCAGAAGAGAAGACTGAAAGAGGATTTAATAACAGCCTTAAAGTACCTAAAGGGTGGTACCAAAAAAGATGGATCTAGGCTGTTCTCTGGTGGCAGATGACAGAAAAAGGAGCAACTGTCTCAAGTTGCAGAAAGGGAAGTTCAGGTTGGATATTAAGGAAAACTTCCTTCAGGACTAGGAGGGTAGCCAAGCACTGGAACAGGCTGGCCCCAGGGAGGTTGTGGAATGTCCGTCATTAAAAGCTGCTAAGACCCAGCTAGACAGAACCTTGTCTGGGATGATATAGTTGGGGATGGTCCTGTTTTGAGGTGGGGGGTTGGAGTAGATCGGTGTTTCTCAACCCACAGGTTGCAACCCAAAAGTGGGTTGCAAGAACATGTGAAAGGGTCGTGAACAAACTTTAAAAATGGATCAGGGCAGACAAGGTTATGTGGGTGAATCTGATATCTTTTTAGTAGACCAACTTTAGTTGGGGGGGAGGGGGGGGATTTTAGCAAGCTTTGGGGTTTAAAAACCCTTCATCAGGCTGAGGAAGCCTCTGCAGTTGGTGTGTGCTCTTCCTGGATGGACTGAATAGTAAAGAAGCCAGAGGCTGGGCTGATATGCATGCAAGACAGGCAGTCAGTGAAGATATAAACTGAAGAGTCGGACTTGATGGGGGTCGGACTCGATGATCTATTGAGGTCCCTTCCGACCCTAACATCTATGAGTCGATGGCTGAAAGACGGGGGGGGGGGGGGGGGGGAGGGCGGGAGGGAGAAAAGGGGAATGAATGTAGTAGTTAAATACTGGAGAGGTGCCTAGGAAATAGATTCTCCTTTTAAAGGAGAAAAACATAGGAAACCCTGGCACTTCCCTTACAGGCTGGCAGAGCTTCAGCCTGTGAGGGGCTGCCCCCCCCCCCAACCCACACTGGGAGGCTGGGGGCAGGAGGCAGTGGGTCAGGACTGGCCATTGATGTTTACAAATAGGTCCTGAAACAGAAGTTTGAGAACCACTGGACTAGATGACCTCCTGAGGTCCCTTCCAACCCTAACTTTCTATGGTTCTGTGATGGTACTAAGATGATGTGGGGGTAAAAATTCTACCTATGTGAGCGTGTATGTGATCTCTTAAAAATACTTGCTTAGTCCTTTAGTTTTACTAGAAACTAACAAAAATGTGGAGTGGGGTTTTTTTTGGTGACTAACCATGTAGCTGAGAGGAGAAGTTTAAAACCTTCAAGTCTGGCCTACTTCGTGCCTGAAAGCATGTTGAACATTTCTTACTGAGCTAACTGTATAGAGATTGCCAAAAAAAACCCTTGTTTGTCACACATTTCTTGAATCATCATCGTCATCATCATCATCAGGGCCATCCCTAGGGGAGGCAAATCGGGGCGACTGTCCTGGGCCCCATGCTTTGGGGAGGCCCCATGAAGCAGGGCAGAGCGGCTGCAGCAACTCTGTGCTGCTGCCAGCTTCTTCGCATCCCCCGTACCCTGCTCAGGTTATCTCTGCTCATCGTGACTACCACCCTACTAAAATGTGCAAAGTCATTGGCACATGGTCAACTATTGGTTAACAACTCATGAATCCTAAAGTAACCAAGTTTCAGGGAGCAAAGGCCAGGACTGTGCCCCAGATAACTGAGAAATAGGAGTCATGGAATTGATGGCAGCTAATCAATTTTGGAGCCTCATGCATTCTTACTCTCTGCAGACAGCAGCCCTGATCAGCAGGGATCATGGTTTTCTCTGTTTTAAGCGTCACAAATTCTCTGACTTAAAAATCATAACTTTTCCAATTAAAACCCCAAAATCCATGTTTTTCCATGATTAAAATGAAATGCTGCTCTGTTAAACACAATGTTTTATTGATATATTTACAATTTTAAAACAATTTGGAAGCCTACCAGCACCTCAATCACTATAATAAAATAAATTCTAAATACCTATATATTTTTGGTGCTTCATTTTGGGTTTTTTATCCTGGAAAATTGAAGCTCACCCTGTCCCCTTCACTCACCAGGACACAGAGCCAGCTGAGGCTGCCACCCCCCCCACTGCTTTGTGGCTCTGAGCAGCCTTGATGCGGAGTGGGGTGGAACCTGCCCACTGCAGGCTTCAGGCTCACCACCCTGTCCTGCTGTGTTGGATCCTGCCCACTGGGCTACTAAGGCCTGTGGGGGCGGGGGCAGCAGGCGGTCTGCATTTGCGCCCACCCTCTGCACACCCTGAACCCACCACCTTGGATGAGCAGCCCACTGCTCTGTCCGCTCCCTGCCTGGGCCCTGCAGCCACGCATTCTGGGCCCCAAGCTTCATGTGCTGCCCCAGCCCCAGCCCTGCCCAATCCCCTCCCTCCCTCACTAGGGAGGGGCCTCAATTTCCCCCACCACCAGACTTACCTTTGGGGACCTGTGGGAGCTGTTGTCCAGGCTGTCTGGCAGCCATGTGTATCTGCACTTGTATTTATGGTGCCTCCAGCTGATAGCCCTCCTCCCACTCCCCCCAGCCCCTTGCAGGCTGGATCTCTGCCAACCTGCCAAGGGAAACCCGGTTTCCCATGGTTTTCTCCTTTTGAAGGAGAAGATCGCCCCCCCCCTTTTTTTTTTCCCCTCCTTAAAATTAGAAAATCTGGGTTTTACCGCACTTTTCCATGGCAAATGGAAAACCCAGATTGCTTCATGTTACCCCTCTGGGACCAGTTCTTCAAATTTGGTACAAGTCACCTTTTGTGGATACTGAATTTGGTACCATCTCAGAAAATCCAGGACAGGATTCCTTATAAATTATTACTCCAACTTTCTATATCTTGCCCTTGTGTAGTGTTATAATCTGTATGTTTAAAAAAAAAAATAAAACCTGCCATTACTTGTTACAACTGAGGGATTAGGGCCTGTGGGAAAGTATTTGAGAACAAGGTGCACATAGTAGCTTGTAATTGGTAAAAATGAACTCATAGAATCATAGAAGTAGGGTCAGAAGGGACATTGTAGATCTTCAAATCCAACCCCCTGCCTGGGCAGGAGGAAAACTGGGCTTAATTGACCCCGGTCAGGTAGGCATCAAGCCGCTTCTTAAAGACCCCCAGGGTAGGAGCCAGCACCACTTCCCTTGGAAGTTGGTTCCAGATCCTAGCCACCCTGACTGTGAAGTAGTTCCTACAGATGTCTAATCTAAACCTACTCTCCAACAACTTGTGGCTGTTATTCCTTGTTATCCTGGGGGGTGCTAGGGGAAACAAGGTCTCCCCCAAACCCTTCTGGTCCCCCCTAGTGAGTTTATAAATGGTCACCAGTTTCCCCCCTCAGCCTTCTCTTGTGAAGGCTGAACAGGTTCAGGTTCCATAGCCTCTCATTGTAGGGTCTGCCCTGCTGTCCCTGGATTATGCGGGTGGCCCTCCTCTGGACCCTCTCAATGTTGTCCACATCCCTCTTGAAGTGGGGTGCCCAGAACTCATTTGAATAGAACTAACAATGGACTCAATGATCTTCCAAGTTCCCTTCCTGCCTTACAATCTAGGAAACAAAATCTCTTATACTCCTGTACAAAATTTAGGTCCTAGTGTTCCCTGAGAAATTACCTCATCTTTGTAAATGAGATGGGGGAACCAGGGAGACTGGCGTGAAGACTGCAGATTTACAGTGTTTTGATATTTTAGAAAATCGGATCTGAAAGCATATAGGTGTTATCAATTTCTTCTTTCCCTTGAGTCAGTCATGGTTTGAGCAGATTTGCCATGGCTGAACATCTGCTTTGAATCATACAGTAGGTCATGGAAATAGTCAAATGTAATATTATGACACAATGGCTTCTCTGTTTGACCTATCTTGTGTTTTTAGCCAACTTTCATCTTTTTCTCTCCTTGTCTCGGCTCCAAAACTAGTCTTTCTTCAAAGATTCTTCTTAATTACCTGATGTCAGACATCCAGACTCAGAACGTGACGCAACAAAAGAATAGCACAGCTGCATCTCTATAAATCAGCCTACTTTCCCTATTGTATTTGAGCTTGTATTTGGTTCCACAAAGAGAATGCAGAGAGATGGAAGACTTCCCCACCCCTGCCCCTGTGAATATTAATAAAGAAGCTCTTTTCTTCCTCAATTTTGTTTTTTGGGGGGGGGTTTCAAACTAGCACAGAGACCATATGTGCTTCTTGAGGGAATAGTTGGTAGTCCTTGACAAATGCGTGGCTTTCAGTTCATCCAGTCACTCTCTTTGACCATATGTGCTGTAGTAAATCACCAGCCCTTGCCATCCAACTGCTTTCTTCTTCCTCTGTCTCCCCCTGGGTGATATAAGAAAAAAGTTTAGTGTTTGGATTTAAATTATTTTACCCTACTATGAGTAACAGCCCACAACAACTTCACCACCACTGTTTCTTTTTTAAATCTTTTTTTCTTTTCTCCTGTTTTTCTCTAAGCCCCTATTTATTTCATACTCTTGGCATTTTTCTCAAACTTCCTTATGCTCTTTTAAAAAAAAAAAAGAAAAAAAAAAAAACCAAGCAAACCTATTTGTCTCCTTATCAGCATCAGTCAAGCTTTACCTCCCAGAGCTAATAAAGCACTCAAAGCATGCCAACAGTGAAGAACTTACTTCTGTTTAGGGAGAAACATGCCCTAACATCAGGTCAGATACCAGTCACTTAAGAAAGGAGGATGTGGTGACCGTAGTTATTTGTACTCCCAAATGTAGTGTGACTGGTGCACACTTTACCAGTTGGGAAGTCGGACCGAGCAAGTGGGGTGTGGCATGAAAACTCCAAAACATACACTGCTGATGGAAACTGGAGAGGGAAAAAGAGACGTCATCCATTCTCAATGTGTGATGGTCCTTTTTTTGCAGCATAATTGCATTTCATTCTCTCTGCTTCTAACAGTGATCAGCCTTCTAACAGGGTACGTCCGGGGTTCTTCCAGATTTTGAATGCAGAGTCCCTGAACTTATAAATCCTTTCTCTGCACATACGTGTTGCCTTTCCTGAAGGCTGATGTTGCCTTGAAATAATTTTGGATAAATTGAGCAGAGGGGTTGTCTGTGTGACTCTTTGAGGTCCCTTCCAGCTGCATCTTTCTATGACGTTTCT
Source organism: Alligator mississippiensis (assembly GCF_030867095.1). Taxonomy (NCBI): domain Eukaryota; kingdom Metazoa; phylum Chordata; order Crocodylia; family Alligatoridae; genus Alligator; species Alligator mississippiensis. The sequence continues at coordinate 49,734,151 of NC_081827.1, read as the reverse complement.
GGAAAAAAAATAGGAAAATAGATGGTTTTTGAATTGCTGAATGCTTCAAGCTGGTTCACATAAATCTTTATGGGGATTTACACTGATACGAACCAATCCATGTTTGCATTTGGTTTAGGCATGCTGGTACAACTTGACTGTATATTAGAAAAGCCCAGAGACTCTACTTTGTCTCCAAAAAAAGAACCCTGGGTGCCTATAGATGTGCTCATTTCCATTCTAATTAAAACACTCTAGCGTTGCCTCACTGTCATGTATATTAAGCCCCTACACATTTCAAAACGGCCACAGGGGCACTTTTAGCTAAAGTTCATTTGACAAGGTTTAGCTAAAGATCTTGCAGTCATTTTGAAATGCAATGGGGGGCTAAATACATGTGATAGTGAGCTGTTTTAATTGGAGCAGCTGTCCAGGAACAGCCTTAATTAAAAAGCCCTACCCCTGAGCATGTGTATAGATGGTCCCTGAGACTAAGTGGACAGAGTAGCAACAAAACCACTTCCCTACCCACTGCAACTTCACATTCCTCTTCTTTCTATCAGTAAACAATCACTTTTGTTGGCTGCTTTGTGATCTAAGGAGAAAGTGGTTTTGTAGTTCAGGTATTTTAAGAGCTTTGTAGTAGAGAAGTAGGGGAGCCAGTAGGCCTGCGTGAATAGGGAGGTATTCTATTTGGATTTGGCCCATTCAGAGGACAACAATTTGATTTGCATTGCTGTCCTGAATCAATTTGGCCAAATCGGCTTCGGAAGATTCGGCGCTGATTTGAAGAGATTCAATGATTCGGATCGGCCAGAGAGAGGCAGGCAGCTGGGCGGCTGCAGATTCCCTTGCAGATCTCCGGCTGTGCCTGCCTCTCCTTGGGCAGCGGGAGCCACGGAAAAAGCCCCCATGGCTGCCGTGCCAAGCCCCATCCCCCACCCGGCCCCAGCCTGGTCCCATCACTAAAAAAACAAAGTCCCGCACTCACTGGCTGCAGCAGCGGTGATTGGGGCCTCAGGCTCGTGGCAGAGCCCCCCTGTGGGGCAGCAGGGATTGCCCCTCCCCCCCCCCCCCACACACACACACACACACACACTTGGCACCTGCGCAGCAGCTGTCACATTGCATGGGCACAGCGCAGCTCTGCAGGGCACTGCACACTGTCTGGCAGCTGGGGCCACTGGGGCTGAGCAGTGCCAGGGGCTGGCTGACGGGTGGAGCTGCCCCAGCTCCCAGACACCATGCAGTGCCCTGCCAAGCCATGCTGCACGTATGCAATGCAACAGGTGCCAGGCAGGGGGAGGGAGGTAATCCCTGCTGTCCTCTACTGCCCCACACTGCGTGGGGTGGCTCTGCCATGAGCCCTCAGAGACCCGCAATTGTCGCTTCCAGAGCCGGTGAGTATGGGGCTTTTTTTTTTTAATTGCCAGGGTGCTAGGCTGGGTGGGGGATGGGGCCAGACAGGGCAACCATGGAGGCTTCTCCCGCGGCTCCTCCAGATGTGCCTGCGGCTGCCTCGGCAGGGGGAGCCATGGGGGCTATGCCCTGCTGCTGCTTGCCCAGCCAGCACGGGGGGAGCATGATGCAGGCACAACTCGCTCCGAGCGGCAGCAGACAGAGCCCCCACTCCCAGTACTCTGCCGCTGCTTGCCAGCCAATGCGGAGGGGTGTAAGATGCAGGCACAACAGTGGTAGGAGCAGGGGATATGCCTTGCTGCTGTTTGCCGCCTTCTGCCTGGAGCAAGCCATGATTGCATACTGCCCCGCCCCCCCCACCCCCTCCCGGGCACCCTGTCTGGACAAACAGCAGCAAGGCAGAGCTCCTGCTCCCAGCATTGCCATGTCTGCATAACACACCCACCCACCCACCCACCCCCGGCTGGGCAGCTTGTCCCAGCCCCAATCCCTCCCTACCCCAACAGACTTACTAGCTGGAGGCAGCTGACATCTGTTTCGTCTATGGCCAAATCTCTGAAGCAGCTGAATCTTTTCAGAATCAATTCGGAGCTTTTAATTGGTCTCCTGATTCACTTCGGTCCTTGAATCAGGCCATATCTCCTCTGAATCGAGTTGGCTATGGAAACTTCACACAGCCCTAGGAGCCAGGGCACTAGCATTTCAGGATTAGCCTCTGACTTCTTCATCCTGGTAACTGATTTGCTTCCTTTGCAGTATTTTGTTGAATTATCAAGTTCTTCTTGCTGTCCTTAACTCAGTTGACTACCGGTGGCATTCTATTTGTGTATTCGATTCTCTAATGTAGCCAGCCTACAAGATCAAAAATCATGATGTTTATTTAAAAAAACACACACAGATTACTTTAATGTAGTAATTTGTGTCCTGTTCTAAACTACCCCAGTGTATACCAGACACACAGATGCACTATTACCAAATTGAATTTTCATACTCCACCCTGAAGAAGTATGTACACAAAGGCCTTTGCTTGCTCCCTCCCTCCTTGCCACTTACTAGTTTCCATGAGATTGCAGGGATGCCCACAAATTGGCCTGAAATTGCAAGTAGCACATGCTGGTGAAACTGATTCTGTCCCTCTTGTTGCATCTATAACTTTCTGCAAGTGAACTGTATAAGGCTCCCAAAGAAGCATGCAAAAGAAGAACCTCATGGAAAGGTATAAGGGGGGAAATGTATATTTCTATAGTTGGGTTAAGTAAATCTGATTTCCTTCTAATTATTTACTTTTTCCAAAAAGTACATATGTTATGTAATTCTTTAGTTTTTTCCCCTTAAACCACCTATTTTAGTTCTCACTTATGTAATTCGGTAGCCTTTAAATAAAATTATTTGTCATTGAAATGGGGGAAAATGAAAATTCCTTGATGATTGTACAGTAGAAGTGAAGTTTGAAAGGAATAACACTACTTTAAAACTAGACTTTAAGTATTTCCAGACATTGACCTACATTGTACATAACCGAAATAGTGGCTGGTTTGTTTGAAATCCTGTGTAGGGATACCAGATGACTGAAGAGTTAACACTTCATTAAACCCATTGCGAGAACAAAGGTTCCACTAAATCTGAATTCTGTCACACTGGTGAACTTTGTAAAACGAGTCAGTAGGTCACAGCCCTGTGTAACAAGCCATGCTTTTACAGCATGATCACACGGCTTGCCAGACAGAGGAAGAGACAGCCTGGCAATGACTTCTATTATACTGTACAAGTTTCATGGTACAGTACATGCTTTGTAAAAGCATCTTTCCGATAGATGGGGGGGAGGGATCAGCTTGTGAAAGCACTGCTCTAAAAAGTGGAATGTTTGATTGTGTTTTGCATTTGTAAGATTGAGTGCTAATATACTCCAGTATATTGGAAAGCTGCAGACAGACAAGGAAAAGTTCACAAGTCCATTAGGAGGGGCAGTTGTGAGGTAACACCTAAAGGATATGTAGGAACAAACTCAAGTTATCTGTGTTCTACAAGGTGCAGTTTCAGTTCTTGAAATGCGTTTCCTGTTGGCTTACTACTGCCATGGAAACAGCTGTAATAACAGAGCTGAGCCCTGCCACATCTTCCAGCATATAGGGCTGGACAGCCTTTGGCGCACATACCACAGGAAGCCTGTGTTTGTGGCATGGAGCAGATTAGGAAGGTGCAGGGAGCAGAAAGCAGAGCAGGAGATCATGCATGGGAAGGGGATCAGAATGGCACTTACTACACGGGGCTTAATTTGTGGCATGCCTGCCAAAAAAATTGGCTCCCCGCTGTGTGTAATGAATTGCATGGAAGAGAAAACATACGATTTCTGCTTTGGACTAAAACAAAATTTATCTGTGGGGGGGGAACCTTAGTGTGAGTGTGTATGTATGTATGTGCGCGCATGCACACATGCAGTGATGAAGAAGGGGTGCTTCTCTTTCCAATCACTGTTAATTTAATCTCAGAATAATTGCTTTTCTTCATTTAAGAAAATTAGACATCAGGAAAGGCCTCTGACCAAAATAGGTGCTCCAGACAACCATTCTACTTCCTACCCTCTTCAGAAATGTAATGAAACTATAGTCCTTTTTTTTTCTCTCTCCTCATTTGTCAGCTCAGCAGTGACAGTGGTGCTGAATAAAAGTCTTTCCGTTCATTTGATTTGTGGTTTGACACACAGTAAAGGCTGTGACCAATTGACCTATAATAAAGGCCAGATTCTATTTCACCTATTAGGTGCGTGAGCAAAGTTGCAGGCTGATATGTAATCCTATTCCACCCTGCTTGAGTTCCTGGAAAGTTGTTAATGACAAACATGGATAGTTTTCCTCTTGTTTTTTTGGTGATTTCAGTCTTGATGATCAATGGTGGTGTGTTACAGAAGTAGGTACATTAATAGATTTTTTCAAAGGCTTTGATAGAGTAGAATAAAATTAAATTTAGGTGCTTAAGTCCTCTTAGACGCCTAGTATGTGGAATAGAATCTGGTCCCTGGAGTTTAACTGTAACTCTATAGTGTGCTGTCCAAGTGCTAGCCAAGCCCAGGTCTGCTTAGCATCCAGAATCACTTGAGGGGTATGGTCAGTCTGGGATGATTTGTAGGTTAGTAGAAACTGTTGAAGTGGAAAAACTTGCCATAAGGGACACACCAGAATACTGTCTGTGAATCTATCTATTCATAGATTGTTAAGAATTGGAAGGGACCTTGCAGATCATCGGGTTCAGTGCCCACCCCCCCACCCCCGGCTCTAGACAGGAAGACAACTGGGGTTAAGTGACCCCAGTGAGGTGACTGTCCAGTCTCCTCTTGGAAAAAATCTAGGGTAGGTGACTGTACCACCTCTGAAGGAAATGTATTACACAATCTGGACACCCTGACTGAAGGAGTTTTTCCTAGTATTAAGCCTGAAGTGGCCTTCCAGGAGTTTGTATCCATTGGTCCTGGTCTTCCCTGGGGCTGCCCTAGTGAACAGTTGTTCACCAAGCTCCTGATTCTCTCCTCTGGTTATAGCAGTAAGCCGCTATCAAGTCCCCTCTCAGCCTTCTCTTCTGTAGGCTAAAGGGGCCCAGGTCCCTCAGCCTTTCCTTGTGTGGCTTGCCTTGCAAGTCCCTGATCATCCAAGTGGCTCTTCTCTGGACCCTCTCAAGCTTTTCCACATCTTTATTGAAGTGCAGCGCCCAGAACTGGACGCAGTACTCCAACTGCGGTCTCACCAGTGCTGAGTACATCAGGAGTATCACTTAGTTTTACACAAGATAGATGCCAGCATGTTATGTGCCCTGATGACCACCGCCTCGCACTAATGGCTCATTCATGTGATGGTCAACCATTCTCCTAGGTCCCCTTCAGCTGTGGTGTAAGTCAGGCTGTCACCACCAAGCCTGTATACATATGTTGAGGGTTGTTTGCCCCCAGATGGAGCACTTTACACTTGGCAGTGATAAATTTCATCTGGTTCTGGTCTGCCCAACTCTCGATCCTGTCCATCTCTATAAGGATGGCTGAGGAAAAGAGTATTTTTGTACTGATAAAAGTATTTAGGTCCAAGAACTCTAAAAATCAAAGGAACGGTTCTCTCAGATATGTAGTAATTTTCCAAGGCTTACTAAAGCAACTGTGAAAGGTATTGAAAGGCAAAAAAACTAAATCTATATGTATTCTGCATTGGGATAACTGAAAAGTAGGATGACCATATTTTATGGAGTGCCAGAATAGGGGTGTAAAGTGTTAGAGAGCCAGAGAGGGTGCACCAAACTATCAAATTGAGGGGGATGAGTGTGTATTTAAACAAATGGCCTGGATGTCCCACTGAAAATGGGACCAAAGCAATCACTTGGTCAAATTAAGAGGACCAGGAAAATTATATTTAAAACAGTGCTGTCCTGGTGAAAATGGGGAGTGTACTTGCCCTACTGAGAAGAGGAGAAAGAAACAAGGTATCTTCTTTCCTTGTGTCGCCATAACTCTTACCTGTAACATTAATGTAGCCCTGATGTATACAGCTGGATCTGTGGACTCCTCTCCCCTCCCTTTCCCCCAGCTTTTATCATGGGAAACTCAACTTGTCATTTACAGCGTCAGAAACTACAAGGGTGAGTATATAATTTGACCTCCTAACATAATGTTAACATATTACGATCTCATAACATAAACACGATATAGAACTTCTGGTTAGGCTAGAGTATACTATTTAGCAAGGTTTTCAATATGCTTTAAAGATCTCAGGTGGCAGGCAGTCTACTTCCTCCCTAGGTAAGTTGTTCCAGTGATTATTTACCGACCCTTGCAGTAAGTAAATTGCCTTATTTCAAGCCTGAATTTTGTTGAGCTTCAACTTCCAGCCATTGCATCTTTGTATGCTTTTATCTTAGATCAAAGAGCCGTGTAGGTTAAGTGGCTTTTTCAGCCCTTTCCTAAAGACTGAAATCTTGAAGAGGTTTGACCTTGTACTGACGTTTTTGAAAGATATCAAATGTTACAGAGTAGAACAAACCATGAATATTTTAAGAATCTTCACCTTCCTTCCTGTTTTGCAGTTTAGTGAAGTTCTGGAATAGAAAAAATTCTGGTTAAGAAATTTCTCTTGTTATACCACTACTTTCCCTGTAATTGAATTTGCCAACCACTGAATATTTTTAGAATTTTTGTAAAATGCTACTATAAAAGAAAATCTAGGCAAACCTTTTTTTTATTCTACATTCTCCAGTAATTCTGTGGTAGGGATGCCAAAATTATCTGGCCCCACAGGTCTGGTAAGGGTTGCTGGAGTAGGGCCACCCCCCCCCCGTGCAGTGCCCATGGCACTGGGTCTAGCCTGAACACTGCACACTGAATGCCCCCACAGCATGCAGGCTGGACCTGGTGCTTCAGGCAGCATGGGATGGGGTCAGTCTGGACATGTAGCCCAGGCTGTGCCCTCAACCCTTCCCCCCCACCCCCCCAGTCCCAAAGGCAGCTAACACACAGCCCACGGGCAGCATGTGCCCCCTTCCAACCCCTTGTGCACAGTAAGCTGTGAAGCCAGAGCTGTGTGTAGTACATGGTACTGGACAGGCCACCCTGCACACTTGCTTCAGCATGGGGCACTCCATGCAGTGCATGTCCCTGACCAGCCCAGCCCTGTGCACTTGCTCTGGCCTGGCCTTATCCAGACCAGCCCCAAAGCCAGCACGCAGAGCTGGTCCAGCAAGCCACTGCATACAGCACGTGCCCCAGACTGCCCATCCTATGTTGTTTTGCATGGTTCATGTTCTCGATTCCAGCCCAAGCACTGGGTGCAGTGCATGGGGGTCAGTCTAGCAACCCAAGAACCTGATCATGCGACTCTGGCATTCTCCCACCTCCCTCCTTTATGGTGGGCAGCAGGTATTGCTTACTTTCTTCCTCCCTCCCTACTCCTCTGTGGCAGGTGTGGCTTTCTGGAGGTAAGCTCTCTTCCTCTTCCCCTCCCTCCTTTCTCTCTTCCCTCAAGCATTGGTGGCCACTTCCCTTTCCCTCCTCCCCAATCCCCAGCACAATTACCACCACCAGAGGGGATGCCTATGCCAGCAGACAGGTTGCAGGCACCTAGTGTGCCTTTCTAAAAGGTTGCTAACCCCTGTTCTACTGGATGCAGTCTACTTTGTAAGCCCATAAAGGCTAGGGACAGAAATTGCACACAAACCGATGTAAGCGATCGGAAACTTATTCAAATACATAACGCAACATAAATTCAGTGCACGTAAACCTGTTTCAAAATGGCCAAAACTGATTTAAGATAAATATGAATGGAAACAGTATCAGCCTTAATCGATTTTTAGTTTAAATCAGTATATTGAACTTCTGTCCCAAATCCCACTCCAGATTCAAGTTAGCCACAGTCCCGCAGCCTCCCAGGATGCTTTGCTCCTCCTCTACAATTCCCCCCTCACAGGTGCTGGGCAGGCTAGCCTTGGCCCACTCTTTCTGCTCCAGCTGAGCAGGGAGGCATGCTCTAGCACCCCCCAGCTTCTGACCTGGGCCACTGCAGGCTGCATTTCTGGATTCAAAAATGAATGTTTGTTCACTTGCTTATCAGTTCAATCTACGCAGCTTAGACTAACCTGCAAAGACTGAATCGATTCAGCCTCTGGCTTTTTGACTGTTTGTACTTAGCCAAAGTGTGAAAAAAAAACTAGAATAATTAACAATAATAGTGGTTTGTTTTGTGTGGCTCTTTAGTTTATGTAAACCCCTTGAGCTTCCAAAATAATAGTCTTAAAGATCTGAGCACTGTGTTTGGTAGTAGTACAAATACAGTAAGTCTCAGCTTGCTTCTAGAGTTGTTTGATGAATGCTTTTGTATTGTGTGTTATGACAATGGCTTAATTCCTGTGTCTGTTATGCTAGCTACATTCACATCTACACTATACTTGTCCATTCTGAATAAACACAACTGGTATTCTTTTCTTAACTATTTATTTCTAAAGACTAATAGTCATTAGATTTCTTTTTCTAATGCTATAGGAAAGACTTAATATTTACGTTCTGATTTGCATGAAACATTCTCTAGCTACATTGTATCACAAATGAATTGTTACATTTGGTACATTATCTTATTCCTCTTGTAGGCAACACCTTGATTTATGCTCTTGTCTCTACTGTTATGAACATCTTCACTAATGTTTTTCCTGGCATCTCTTGCTGTTTGCATTTTTTGGCCTCTCTTGCTGTTTGTATTAAATGAACTTTCTCCACAGCTGCTTTTAAGTCTTAATAGTGGTTGGCTTTTTTGTATGTGGTTGTTTTTTTTTTCTTCTTTTTCGCTTTCTCATCTGGCAGCAGATGCCCATTTTCAAATGCCGATTTTTATTTTTCTTGCCTACTGTGAAAACAAGAGCAGGAGATTCTTTTGACGTATTGTTGTCACCATAAGGCACTAATACCTTACGAATTTTGTATAATTCTAAATTATACAAAATTATAATTATATTATACTAGACTGACAGAAATCTGTATGTGCGCAAGAGACTCTTGGATTGAGAGAATAAGAGAGCCAGAGGCGTATCTTTTTACTTTCTTTTCCACATCTATCCATGTTATTAGTTCATACTCAAATCAGATCTTCCATTTTCTATCAAATGCCACACAGTAGCTGTAGCAAAAAGATGCAGTGAACCTCCTCACATGTTTTGAATGCTTTAAGTACTTGTCTGATATTTTTCTTTTAAAAGCAAGGTAAAAGAAACCTCCCAAATACAGGATGCTGAAGACTTTTCATGCTGAATGGTGGGGGGGAAAAAAAAACCTGTTTCCCATTGATGTGACAACTTGTCACATAGGAGCTGCAAGAATGAAAGATTCTGTTTTCATCAGATTGAGAACATGTTGATTAATGATATTTTAGTTTTTCTTTCTGGGACTAGATGCCAGGTTCTAGGATTTTGTGGGAAAAGTGCAGGGGGTTTCTGATGACTCAAAGGTAGCTAGGCAAGTTGGAGCTCATGGATGGAGATTTTTCTACAGGAAGTGTGCCTCGGAGAGAGAGGCATTGCATTAGAAACTCCAGAAATGACAACTTGGGTCATGGTGCCCTTGTTTTAATTCCTACTTCTTCTTTTCCTTTACAATTCACTTGAGAGATGAGTTCTGAATACATAACCCTATGTGGATATAACTTGTTGAGAGCAGGGTAGGAGAACACTCTTCATGGTTACAAAGTATCTTCTCATAGAATTCCAGCAGGAGCTCTTGTCAAATATAGTCATCCCTATTTTAAAACATATCAGTCAAACCAGAAATTTTGACTGTATGTTTAGATCATATTCATAAAACTTAGATTATTTGACCTCCTTTTGTGTCTGATGTTATAAAATCTCATTTTTAATAAACAAAATGAGAACCCATATGGTAGTTAAGAAGGCACATACAGCAATATGTCTATGTCCATATCAATGAGCAGTGCCTTGTCACAAGATAGGAGTAACCATAAATGGGGGGGGGGGGGGGAATCGGGGGGTAGAAAACCCTTGATAGTTCAAGTTTTAGTATGCCAGTAATGTTTGCCGAGGTAGAAGAGTAAGAATGTATCTAAGTTCTGGAAACTTAAATGAGATGTGAATTCCAAACTTCAACTTCTTGGGCTTTTTGCACCTTCATTAGTGATTTTTAGATTTTAGGCCACAGACTGGTCATTGAGATATGACTTGTATCATTTTAATGCAGGGTGTGTGATGTCTTTTTATAGTGAGACATCTGGACAAACACTGGGGAAAAGCATCTACTGTCAGTACTCTTAATTGTATCTCTCTGAAAGTAGAGGACATCAGTTTCCAAGTTACAACACTACTAGAAAATGCAAAAATCACTTAAGACAGGATCTCACAATGTGCTGGATTTGATTTTTAAATCAAACCTGGTATAAAAAGGGTTAGGGAACTAAGGGTATCATTTATTTCAAGTTTCTGCTTAGCTCAAACATTTGTGGTCTAGTTATAAATCCATGATAATCCAGGTTTATAGTTAAAATGCAATGTCTGCTATAATATATCATCCTTATGAACAAACTATTAAATGCTTGCATTTGGCCACTGTGGTTTTAGGGTAGCGGCAAACACTTGCTAAAAGCTTTGTGATATAAAGATGTCTGTTCCTTTCCTGGCTGATTTTTAAAGCATGGGGGGGGGGTTGTTTTTTGGGGGTTTTTTCAGGGGAGGAGGGGGGTAGGTAACACTCACTTAGCTGTGACCATTTAAAATACTTTTACTCTTAAGGGAGTGTTAATCATTGTGCCTGCCTGGTCTTGAGGAGGCATTCCCTAGCTGCCTTGGAGCGTGCACCTGGGCCTGGCTGTAGCGCTTACTCCTGTGATCTCTGAGGGCTCGCATTCTTCCTGAAGGAAACCCTGAAACTCTTGTGCCACAACTTCGGTGTTTCTTCTAGTCTTGAGGTTCCCTCCAGTGGTCCCCTGTGACTCGGTCATGCTCCCTAGCAGGAATTCTTGGGGCTCCACCTCCCCTATACCCCAGCCCTGTGCCAGCCTTCAGGACAGCCGTTTGATCTGTTGGGCTTGCCCTCTAGTGTTGGCTCTTGCACCCTCTTCATCTGCTGGGCCCTTAATGCCCTTACCCAGCTACGGGCATCTTTGGGATGCTAGGCCATCTCCAATGTTCCTTTGTATCTCCCTTAACTGCGTTATAGCCTGTAGTGCCCCTTATCTGCTCTCAACTCGATTGCTGCCCCAGGATCCTGACTTTCATCCAAGCGTCCCTCTGGGCTATTAACTAAAGAACAAGCTAATAAAGAAAAGGGGAGTAGGGCCTCAGTCCATCCCCACTCACGAGCCCGGCGTCTGTGGATCTCAGGGTCCCTTGACACTGTCCTCATCTTTTAGGGGCTCATGAACCCCTCCAAGGAGTCCATCCTCAAGCCCCTTGGTACCGGCTGGCACAGCCTGTGCCTGGTGTGGGGAGCACCTTCACCGTTTGCTTCCAGCTGTGCCTCCCCAGTTGCTCTTTTGCCTCCAGCTTTTATTTCGTCTGGACAGTGTTCAGTGATGACATCATCTGCCCGCGCCACCTTTATCTGTACATAGAGCCGGCTGGTGAACCACGTGGGCGTCTCATCCTGGCGCGGCTCCTTTGTGTCTTCTGACCACGTAACAGGTAAGTTTAGCCTGCCTTCAGGGCTTTCCTTGCAGGGTCAGGTTGTCTCCGCCAAGCCCTGTTGTGGAGAGGGTCTCTTGTGCCCCTGCCTTCGTTCCCCTGGGACAGTCATGAAAGCAGCAAAAAAACAAATTGTCTCAATCACTTTTAATATCTTCCATACTGTCTGTCTCTAAATCGGCATGGGGCATGTTTAAAACACCAGATGTTTTTGGAGAGCTCCACTTTTTTTTTTTTTTTTTTTTTTTTTAAACAGCAGTTGACATTCAGAAACCTTCCTCTGGCAGCATTTCAGTTGACCTATCTAATTTATTCCATAATTCCATTTATGGGAAAATTGATTCCATCCTTTTTCAGACTCCTTATTCTCTCCTTAGGCATATGTTCAGCATAGTTTGTTATTTCTGGATGCACTAACAGCAGACAAGTTTTTGGCAGAAGCAGCAGTGCCATAGGTCTACCACAAACCCTTGTTCCCCAGGGTTGAAGCATGCTCTAAGGGGAGGAGAGGGACTAATTAGTGAAGCAAATTAAATAGTTAAACTGAAGATTCTTCCAGTGCAACAACTGTACCATGTTTGGTCAGCTGCTGAACTAGTCACAAACAACTAGTTCTGTGATCGTCACCAGGCTGTAGTGCTGAAGACAGACTTGTATCAGTATTGCAGGGATATTTCCTGGATAACATGCTCCCAAGTGCAGAGTTCATAAATTAACAGCCAAGCTCAGAAAACATGCTTTTGATGGATCTTTAGCTATTTTGGAAGGTGTGAAAATAATCTCCAATCTGCATTACACAGTTCTGATGATTCATGATCGTGAATTGTAATGAACCACAAAAGCACTGTACACTGGAAAACTTGTCCTGATGCCAGTTGTTCTTGCCACAGGTATTGCCTCTGAATTTTGCTTTTTTGATTGGTTTGTTTGGGGGTTGTTGTATTTTTTTTTTTTTTTTTTTTTGGTAGACCACAACTCATATGTGATAGACCTAACAGTGGTCCTTGTGGCACTTATTAATGCAGTCCAGAATGGGACATTGCAGTGGCATATTATGGGGAACTGATACTGTGACAAAAAAATTTGTGGGTGGTAGAGAATAAACCTCCACAATGCTGTTTTCTACACCCTTTTGTTCTTTTTCTATTCCCACGTCACCACAACTGCCACCATATTTTAAATGCCTGGGACCAGTTATCTTTCCCCACCATTGGCAGGCCAAAGAGCATGATCAAACCTGCCCTGCTAATTTGTTAGCACAGTTCTTTGGTATCTGTTCATTTGTAGGAGTGAAACAGATTCTGCTGTGGAAAGACTGGCTGAAGAGCATGATTAGATGCTATAGCCAATGGTTAGGAACTGTAGGCTGGCCTATCTGAACATCAGTGAGCTCTTTTCTAGGCTTGAGAGAGCACCATGGATGGGTGGGACTTCACTGTTCTGCAGGTGTGGAATGATCAGCAATGGCTGCCAAGCTTGAAGGCACAGTTTCTGCAGGTTTTGGGGGGGGGTTGGTTTTTTTTTTTAATAAAATCAAATCCATCAATCCATGTAGATTCGAGACCAAATAGAGCCAGGAGATACTTTTGGCCGGCATCTGGCCCATGGAGCCATTGCATGTGGATTTGGGGGTGGGGGTTGATCATTTCAAGGGTGGGGAGTCTTTGATCTCTTTGGGTAGCAGGGGCTTTACTGGCACTGTGGGTGCCTAATGGGGAGCAGTGGCAGCCAGGTTCTAATGCCAGCCCCCCTCAGACCCAAGCTGGGTCAATCAGCCTGCCACCAGAAGATGTTGCCAACCCCGAAATAGTCTGTGTTTGAGTTGGTATATCTCTGCTGCCTAGGAAGCTATGCTTTAACAGTGTATACATAAACAATTGCATAGCTTAATATTTTCAAATACTTATTTTACATTGTAGTGTATTAGAAAATGTTGACTGATACATTGCTTATTTACTGCGTAACTACACTTTTGCTAGCGACTTGCCGAGGAGCTGCATTTAAGATACTAACTGAAATATAATTAGGCATGAACACCAGCATTATAAGACTTTATCTTTATTTAATGGAACAACCTTAAATGTCTTTGATGTAAAACTTCTACATAACTTTGAGAACTGCGCCTTCTTTCGCATGAGACCAAAAGGTTTCCCTTGCTTTATGTGGGTTCTGTATATGCAAATTTGCTCTTGTGCAGTAATCTTTTTTTTTTTTAATACCAAAAATTCATTATATGCAACATAAACTTGCTCATATGAGTGTAGTAGAAGCCTATAGTCAGCTACTTTGTGTGGTGCATTGTGGGAATAACGCACACCAAAATAATATTTCCTATGTGGATCTGTGCTTCTTGCTCATTGTCTGTGACACATTTCTGTAGTTGCCGTCCCCATTGTGATAGTAAACACAAGCACAGGGCACTATCTGCTGTTGGGGAGTACCAGAACTGTCTTGTAAAAGTGGTAAAAATGGGTCTGGGGGTCAGTACAGGGGAGGCCTTGGAACATATCCCTGTTTGTTACGTTATAAAATGGGTTCCCTTTATGCAAATTCAAGCTATGTGCAGTTTTCAAGGAATGCATGTGTAGCATGAAGCGAGGGAAACCTGTAGCTGGGTGGACAATCATACCACTAAAATAAAAAAAAAATATAATGGAGTTTATTGGGGTCATAGGCCTTTGTACCAGTGCCAGTTCCTTGCACACAGCCCCTGGTTTTCCTCATCCCTTATCCCCATAAATTTTGAGCCCTTTAGTCAATACATGACATTATCCATCCTAGAGCCGGGGTAAAGTCAGATCTAGAAAGAATCTCATTTCTTGTTAAGGTCTGTAGATTTTCTAGATAGTTTCACATGGTTCAAAACAGAAGCTATCTGTCTCGGAATCTCTTGGTTCCATCCCTTCTGATAAGGTCAGTTGCCTAATCAACCTTTTTTGACAGTTGTGTCACGAATTAGCCAAGTACCCTCTCCAGCCCCCCCAGTGCCAGTCCAGTCCCTTTCCCTTATCTGATCTGCTGGTCATCGTGCTGTTTTCTCTCTCATGCTTCCTGAAAAGGCTGCCGTTTTACCTTTATTCCCTCCTCTGTCTGCCGCTGCATTGTCTGTCTCTCCCCAATTTATTGAGATAAACTTGGCTATTTAAGTGACTGGATCTCTTCAGCCTTTGTTTAAAACAGGATGCTTATTCACTGCATGACAGTTCCATTTTTTTTCCAGTAATGGCTGAAAGTCGACGTGCACCTTCATGTGATGTGATTTAGCGTTGGGTCCTATGTTACTGATTTGTTTGGAGATGTCAACCTAACAGAATGGGTATTGGTTTGCTTTTTGTTTAATTCTTGATGATTAGTTGGTTGGTACAACTAATACCTTGATTCTATAAAGAATTTTTTACTAAAGCCACTAACAGGCATTTACTTAGCAGGGGTTTTTTAACCCTTTTTTGGTTGCTGTACCCCCGGCGGCTGGTGAAGAAGCAGGGAGTCTCCCGGCCGGTTGACGAATGCTGGGGGGGCGGGGAGGGAAAGGACAGGGAAGTCCCCTGCACACAGTGGTACAACCAGAAGTGCCCCTGCTTCTCCACGCTGCTGCTGCATACCCCTTGGGGCCTTCCCAAGTACCCCCAGGGGTATACGTACCCCTAGCTGACAACCCCTGACTTGGAGTATGGTACCTCCTGCCATTGCACCTTTGGTTTTTACAGGTCTCAGAATATGAGGGCCCCAGGATCAAGAAGCCTCTTCCCAGTCCTTGGGTCATCTCCATACTGGGATTTTTTTTTTTTTCTGACATCCCTGATGCATGGGGACCTCAGGGGAGAGGCTCCTTGACTTCCCAAGCACTGGGGATGTCAGAATCACACATGGCTTTTAAAGGTCCAAGGTGCAGTGAGTCCAAGATCAGGAAGACATTCCTGGATGTCAGGTTCTCTGTGCCCTTCTCTCTTTTTCCCTCCCACCTGCCTCTGGGGGCTGGGCAGGGGTCCAGGATCCAAAGACTGGTTCTGCCCCACCAGCCCAATTGGATAGGGGAGACCCATGTCCCAGACCTTGGGGCTCCCTCATACTGAATCCTGACACTCAGCTGCTTGTCAGGGTCTGCCATGGGCCGGTCCCAACTGGCCACGTGTTCAGTTTAAAGAGCAATACAAGTGAGCCCCAAAGTTATTCCACATCATATATGGAATAATATTATAACTTTGTGACTTATTTACTGTATTAACATACCTTAATGAGACTTGAACATGTGTCCAGGTTACTATTTAAAGTGCAGTTTAAACTGCATTTTTATTGAAATCCTAAGAAAGGCCTCTACACCCCATCCTTTTCCTACGTAACTCAGACTAGGGCCCCTGACACGCATCACAATTAAGAGGTGACTATCTCCCCCACCCACACCCAGCAATCTTCAATCAGGATCATGCGTTTTTCCAACTTGCATCATGCCTACAATATTAAAGCTATTTCTGCCAGCATAGTGCATAAAAAATGCATACAACTAACAAATGCTAGATCTCCAAAGATGTCAAGCGTCCTACCTGAAGTCAGAGCCAAGAGTCAAAACCAGAGAGAACCAGCAAAGAAATGCATGTAGGATCAAAAGGAAGAACTTACACCTTTTTTCTAGACAGGGATACTGTGGGCTGGGGCTAGCTTTTAAGGGCTGGAGCAGGTGAGGCCTGTTGCCTGTGGCTTCAGGGGATTGGCAGCTGCCCCTTCCCCCCCCCCAAGAAACACTCAGCTGGGCTGAGGTGAGACAAAATTATTCATCTGCAGAAATGAATTCAGGTTAGCAGTTCCAACCAAAGACAGCTGCCAGAGCAAGCTAGTATGCCGGCACCTAAACATCACTGAATCTTAATTGGTTTGAAATGAGCAAAGAGATTTGAAATCTTCATTTTTTAGGAGAAGTAGGAAAGTAGCTCCAGAGTTCTGAAGGAGAATGTTTAGTTATGGGGCATTAGATCTTGAGGAAGAGTGGTGAGGTTCACACTCTTTCCCCCCCCCCCCCCCCCCCGAAGTGGGGAGGGCAGGCATGCAAGTGTCCAGGTTTGAGACCCCCTTCTATTAACATGGGAAATAAAGCCATAATGCACTGAGCAGAGGCCTCTGTTGCAAGCCTTATGCATTTACATCATTTTCAGTGCCCTAACATCACTCCTGGTACAGAGGACAAAGTATACCATTTATTCAAGGTGTAATGCTCACAAGATAGCCTTCTGGATGCATGGGAGAAATGTAAAGAGCACAGATGAAAAAGGTTTAAGGTTCAGAAGGTGACTGTTCAGATACTAGGAATGTCCTTTTCTGCACACTTAGTTTATCATGTATATTCTGTGTTGGAGGACTTGTATGCCAATTTTTTTTTTTATTTTTTTTTTTTAAATGAGCATTATACTAGACGGAGAAGCAAGCCAGGTGCCGATGTACGATTTGTCATACTGCAGAAGAGCAGCTCCTTTTTAAAAGACATGTTCCAGCATAAGCTATAAAACAATAATTAATTGGAAACTGCTGGCTAACCTCAACTATAAAATGATTAAACAAAACTCTTATGTTACTATTTGAGGCATAAGAATTACCATACCAGAACTGACCAGTGATTACTGTAATCTGATACAGTGGTATATACCAGATGCTTCTCTGGAAGATGGTGTTTTTTGCTTCTCTGGAAGACTACGCTATGGCTGTTCAAGTCCCCACATCAAATATAGGCCTGGTCAGTTGTAGAACACTCTGTCCAAGTATAACAGTATCTTCCCCTGTTATGCATTAATGTTTTTCTATTAAAGTGTGAGGATTGATAGTCACTGCCATTATAACGACAAAACCTGGCTTTATAGGATTGTCTGAATCCTACTTGAATCTGAAATATTCTGTTATGTATTGTGAATGGTCCTGATATGTCACTTACTTTCATTGTATAATTTCCAAATGTACTTGTCCTAATAATTTCACTGAAACCATGTGAATTATAAATATTTCTTAATTGCTTTTTACTATACTATTTCTTACATTCTCTCCTGGTTTTTTCCTTTTTCTAAACTACACAGTAATGAGTCTGTTTAATCTTTCCATGTATGAAATTCTCCATAATAGTTGTTCTCCACCGGAGTGCCATGAGATCTATTTAAGGTTGTGTTAGCACTGTGAGGTGTGCCAACATCTACACATGATTCACAAAATAAACACAGATATTTCAATTAGGAATTCAGATAGTGAAAAACATTCTGACTTGTGGGCTCTCTGAGTTCTTTGCAACAGAAAATTGCTCCTTTTTGCTGTAGTCAAAAAAATAAATAAAATAAAATAAAAGGGAAGGGCTGGCATTTTTCTGAGAGGTAGCTTGAGTCTAACCAGGTTGAAAACCGCTGTTCTATAACATGTATCCAGAAGGGAAGAAGGAATATATCTTTTTCTTGACTCTTAGAAAGAGAAGTTGGTTTTCAGTGCACCATTTGAATGTGCACCCAAAGCAAAAAACTCTAGAGCATATTGCTCCAGAGTTTATTCAGGCATAACACACAAAGCCCAGTCAGAGCAGTACAGATTGGCAGGGGACCTAGGGGGTCACAGGACTGCTCCGATGGAACTCCCCCTGTTGTGGAGCGCCTGACTGGGGCACAAGCTGCCTGCCGGCTAGCCCCACGTGGAAGTACCCTATGCCCCAGCCAGGGCAGTGTCTGCACATGTGCTGCTCCACATGAAGAACCTCTGCAGCAGGTTAGGGCTTATTTGTAAGTCCTATCCTGCTGCGGAAGTTTTTCATTAACTTCATGCATGCTTATAGGGGTGTATGTGTAGATGCTGAGATGTTTACTGTGCAGTAGGGTTATGCAAAGCTTCAGTTGCTGACTTAATTCAGAGGGGATTTGGCATCCGAATCAAATAGGGAGACTGATTTTTTTAAAAAGGGCCGAATCGATCCAAAGCCTCCGAATGTATTCAGAGGAGATTCGAACAGTCCCTGCTCACCGCCGCAGGGAGCTGGACTCGGACTCCATGCTGGCAAGTATGGGGCAGGAGGAGGGGACCATGAGGGGACCCTCACCAGGCCCCATCCTCTGCCTCCTTCCCCCCCCCCCCATCCCCATCTGGCCCCAGTGTCCCGGCGCATTTAAAAAAAAAAAAAAGCCCCGCACTAGCCAGCTGCTGCAGTGGCCATCAGGGCCTCTGGGGGCTTGTCAGAGCCCCGCCCCCATCCCCACCCCCATACAGCGTGGGGCAGTGGGGATCGGCACCCTGCCGGGCAGGAGCTTGTGAGTACAGGGCTCTTTTTGGTGCTGGGTGGGGCAGCCATTGACAGGGCTGGGAGTGCGGGCAGGAGATGGGGCCTTTTCAGTTTAGAGATTTGGTAGTGGCCGAATATCCAAATTAGATTTGGCAGAATCGATTCGGGACAGTGATTTGAATTGCTGTCCCCCAAATCAGCTGAATCCAAAGAGAATACTAGCCACTTCGCACAGGCCTACTGTGTACAGGCCTAGTTAATTAGTCAACTACTCAGTAAATGTCTCATGTAAACATACTCCCTGAGTATTAAACGTGCAAATTAACGCATGTTTGATTTGGTTCCTGCTTGTATCTTACATCTTTTACTATAAGTAACTTAAATCGCACACATCTACAATCTAGAAATCTACTAAGTAACACGATTTTTTTCTTTCTTGTAATGATTGCATTCTTGATTCTGTGACTCAAATTATACTGTTTTCAATTCATCCAGACTTTTACTTGTTGATTAGCGTCTCCAACATCAGATATTACAAGGAGAAAATGGTGGTGATATTAGATGTAACATATAAACTTTATAGAGTGGATAATAACTTTCTTTTTACTTTTAAACAGATGGGCTTAGGCCATGAACAAGGATTTGGTGCTCCATGCTTAAAATGCAAGGATAAATGTGAAGGATTTGAACTACACTTCTGGAGGTAAGGACTGCTAACCTAACCTTAAAATCTGAGACTAGTCCCAGGCTCTTAAGACTATCCACTTTATTTTAAAAATTAAATATTGGGGGTGTTAGTTGTAAATTTCTTAAGTAATGTGTCTTTCTCTCTTTCAGGATCAAGGCTAAGCTTGTAGGCCACAATTATGTAGTAATTTTATATATACTCCTTCTCCCCCCACCATTTCCTTAAATACAAGATGAGGCTTTTCCCCAGAAGGCATGGGGTTGGGGGGGGAAGTCCCTCATCTTATAATTGCATACAAGAAAAACTCATTAAATACATTGCTTATCAGTATACGGTTGCCAAAAGCAGCATGTGCTTAGTAATAGAAACCAACTAGGAAATTGATTAAACACACTTGATAAAAAGCACACTGAGCATCACTATAGAACACATGGCCCATATGAGGTGATGGGAACATACCACAAGGATAGGTTGATGCAGCTCATCTGAATAAAATAAATGCTAGTGCCCATTGCAGGGCAGCCCCTCTTGATGCCAACTCTTTTTCAAGTCGTTGTGAGCTGCTGCTACATTTGGATACGTTTGGACTTCCTCTTCATTTACACAGTTGAGCTGTGTCTCTTTCCCATTTCCAATAATTCCTGTTTCATCACTAGCCTTAAATGTCTGGCAGACATCACCAAACAGGGCCCTTAACAGTTCATCCAGAATCCCTCTGCCTCATGTATGATTGTGTGGCCCTGCCCTCTGTAAGGTGGAGCTGGACCAGGTTGCCCTGAGTCTCATCTCATATGGTCTTTTGGAGGATCCCAAGACTTCTCTCTCTCTCTCTCTCTCTCTCATTAGCACATGGATCCTTTTGGGGGGGTGGGGGGAGTATCTGGAGAACACACATGCTGAGCTGTGTGGTGACCACGGCTTGAAACACTGATTCTATTGGGGCCCAGTCCAGTGAATTTCATATAGTAAATCATGAGCCTTTTGGTTTTGGACTAATAGCACATATAATTTTGTATTATATAAAATGCTGCTTAAAATTATGTTTATTAAGTACCTCTGCTAAAACTTGCAGCAGTTTCACAAAGGAGAACAGTGCCTTAATTCTGCATGAACTAAGTCTATGGGTACCTGTAATAATTTGACAGTTTTCTAGGGGTGTTCTGAGTGCTGGACCTTATTACAGCAGAGGGGGAAGTAAGGGGTAGGGGGAGAGATCATTTTTGGTTTAATTGAAAACAAAGAAATAGAGTTCTAACCTGGCACAACGGTAAACCTCACTGTTCTTTGCTATCAGATTCCCTTTGTTGTCTCCTTGTACAAGGGTTAGATTGTAAGACCTGTAGAAGCCATGGCAATCTAGTATTTGTATTATGCTAGAACATAATGTCAGGGTCTGTTGTACTAAGTCTTTTATAAATACAGGCAACCCCTGCTTAGCGCTGTTCCAGTTAGCGCTATTTCGCTATAATGCTTATTTGAAATTAATACCTGATTTCACTTACCACTCGGCAAGTTCCATTATAACACTCGTGGTTGCCATCTTGGGTCATTAAAAACAATTGCAGTTGCCATCTTCGGTCATCAAATACTTCTGGTTTCGCTTAACGCTTGTTTCACCTCATGCTCAGTCTTTCAGGAACAGATTAAGAGTGCTAAGCGGGGATTGCCTGTACACAGCAGTCTTTGTCCTGAACAGCTTATAAGCAGGTGAAAAAGAGTAAAGAACAGGTGGATTAAAAACAATACTTGTAGCAAAACAGTTTCTGCGCTGTTGAGGTTCTTAGATTTCACTGTTGAAGAGCTACTGTCACATTAAGGAACTTGGCAGAAATTTATGGGTAGGGATGGCAGAACTTTATTTTTAATAATTGTGATGGATAATATCGCTGTTTGTTCTTAAGCATTTATTTTCATTTTTATCCTTTTAATTTTCAGAATTTCATGAAATTAGAGGCCTGGGGTGCAGACAATTTATTAATGGCAAACATAACTATTGTAGGACTGCCACCAACTGAATGGCAGAGCTGCCACTGGTCCTGGTTCTGCTCGCCTGTAGCTCCCTTGTCCACTTTGTTCACTTCCTCTTCTGTTCTCAGTCCCCTGGGGCTTCTGGGAGTTGCAGTCCAAACTATAGTCAGCACAGTTCATCACTCATCACACACTCCATCAGCCGTCACTTTCTTGCATTCCCTTTAATAATCAAAATGTATAGATTGTTGGAAATATTTTTTTCATCTGTCTGTGAGAGAGGTGAAATAAACATTTACTAATCTTTTTTTTTTTTTTTAACTTGAAGACTGCTAAGTCTTCTATTATGAGGCACTAGAAACAACATGCGGGGAAAAGCACACAGAAACATGCTGGCCAATTAAAAAAAAAATCCCTCAAGATTGTCCCTTCTGGAATGAAAGTAAGAATCCATCTTCTATGTAAGAGATCACTTGAGTATGGATAGGCCATTAAGGCTCTTGGAAGGCAAGTAGTTGTCCAGCTCTGTATAAATGGAAGGGGGAGTTCTTTGTTCTGATATAGAAAATGAAGACCTATGTGACACAGACATCTGAATCTGTTCTTCTAGCCATGCTAGCTTGAAATAAAAACCTTGTAATTTTAAATGGCAATCAGATTGTCACACAAATGAACAAAACCTTACCTTTGAATTTACTGATCAGCCTAATTGTATATTCATTTATTAGATGGGCCTTAGGTGAAAGGTAGAGATAGTAGTTAGAAATTCTGCTGTTGTGCCTGGAAGTCATGAAGTAGATCTTTAAACCTATCGTTCTGCATGCTTGTCTGCTGTGTGTGTACTTTAGTCTGTTTGACACAAGTCTAGCAATGCCCTCTACTGGATGGAACTGAATCTACTTTTCAGTGAATCAAATTTGTCTTGCCCTTTAGTGTCCTACCTGAAAAGACTGATGCACTGCGAAGAGGAGATGGGTATTCTCCTGCGTTTGGGTTCAGAGATCTCAGAATCTCTAACTAGAGAACAAGATTGAGAGCATCCGGCAGTGCCTTATCAAATGCACACTAGCTAGCTGGGGCCAGGCACTTACTCTGTGTCGTTCTGAAGTCCAAGGCTAGAAAATATAATTCTCTCTTTGTCCAAGCTTCAAGATGGTTTAGAAGGTGGAAACAAAAGGTGTTATTCTGCAGCAGCACAAGTGCTACAAATAATTTATAAACGGTAATAGAAATACAACTGAGAATGTGAACCAAGATGGGACGAAGGCTGGAGCAGGGGAAAAACTACGTCTCTGTACTTGACATGTGTACTTGGTCTTTAGTGATGGCCATAAGTAGTGTGGAGTTCAATCATAATGCAATATTAACATAATTATGAGACTTTACAATTGTCCTCACTGCTCGCTTCCCCCCTCTCCCCAGTCAGTCCTATAAAAAGGTCAGACTAATGCCCTCTGTCTTCTGCCCATTGCAGAACTGATGAAGCTGGGGTGGAAGTGAAGGACATGCTTACAGGATGGCTTACATTGTCAGATCCTGCTCAGATGAGGAATAAACAATTTACACCCTTCATTCAGGCAGTCTCCCAAGAATTTTAAGTTTATGACAATTATAACAAATAAGTAAATTGAGAAAAAGGTTCCATGCAGTCTTATTAAAATAAAGTAAGGAATGACCTGACAGAAGCAATGCTATTCAATAGGCAGCCCATGAGGGATTAAATAGTGGCATGTGGGTTTTGTGTGATGGCTGCGTTGGCACAGGTCTGGAAGTGAAGGGATGAGTGCTGCTGCTACTCAACTTGGGGTCTTCGATCACTACTTGCAGGTCAGATTGGCAAAGGAAAAGGGGGCCCCTGGCAGAGGCATTCACCTCTTCGGTTCTTATGTCAGCCACTCCAACTGCTGCTCTGCTACCAGAGATGGGTTGTCTGACGTGCAAAAAGCCCCACATTTTGGATCCAGTCTGCAGGGCCAAATAAGTTGGGCAGCCTGGTGTGACGTATGGTTCCTGCACTGCACAT
Organism: Alligator mississippiensis; assembly: GCF_030867095.1. Classification (NCBI taxonomy): domain Eukaryota; kingdom Metazoa; phylum Chordata; order Crocodylia; family Alligatoridae; genus Alligator; species Alligator mississippiensis. Next base: position 49,710,694 of record NC_081827.1, on the reverse strand, counting down.
TAGCAAAATTAATACACTGCAGTACAAGTTCTTACAGACAGCAAAACTTCCCTATAGAATTTTGTAGGGAAAGAGAACTTTGTGCACTAACCAGCTGTTCCTTCTGGTAATATCCTATAATATGATTGCATGCCTTTCCACTAGATGGAAGTGTAAGCTCTGAAGTCGCAAATGAAAGCACCATGGACTGTCCTGATATGTCTCTTAAAATGCAATTTGAAGAATTTGTAATGCAACGTGAATGTCACAAGTTACTAGTCATTTCTCTTCTGGCTGCTAGTGTCATGGAAAGCACTATTGGAAACCAGTATTTTGCAAATAGGAGATGCTTGCAGTCTTGATCTTCTGAACTTGATGCAGGCCAGAGTGGGGAATAAGAGTCATCTCTGCACTGATGTACATGGCAAATAATAATTGCATCTAAAGTCCATGGTAGAGTTTGATAGCATTAAAATTACATAACCATATGCCACTTAAGGTAACTTACTATACAGTTACAATATAGCAATACTAAAGATCAGAACCAAATTTCTGGTAGTCTCTGAGATAGCACTTCACTTTTGTGCCTAATGAGCTTTTTGAACCTTTTTTGCAGGATGCATGTTAAGTGTTGGATAGGAGAGGAAGCTCTAGTTAATAGAAAAACAAGAGATAAGAAATTTCATAAATGAAATCTTACTACATCTAAATCTTATCTAAATGACACCTTCCAGGGACCTCTGAAACCTGGTTTGCAGTCATGCCCTCTATTCTTCCTCCAACTCCCACTACTGCTTTGCTCCAGGGTATGGAATGGAGTGGATAAAAGAGGAAAGTGAAGAGGTCATTTTACCCACTCCGCCATTTCCCTCCGCTTGAAGGGGGGGGTCCTAAATGGATCTCAAGACTTAGCCTAAAAAATTGATACGATATAACATGTTAATGGGTTGGTAGGGAAGTAACTCCTAAAAAGCATTTAACACTAACCAACTGTTATGGAACCACCAATTTTTAATAGAAATCCTGTAGCTGCCACTAGTTCTCTGTGGTCTTAGGCAAGTCACTTAAATCTCTGTGTCCTAGTACAGTACAACACTGGCCTCACAGATGTGTTATCCCCTGTTTGTAAGGTGTAACATACTGTAAATAATAGTCTGCTTACATATACAAGGTTATTTAGTAACTTGAAGACCTCCACACTCGGCAAGTGCTTGATGGGAAAGTTTGTGGAAGGAGTAAAGCCTGAAAGTTGTTCTTTCCTGATGTTTGTTCTTTTTTGCTTAAACAGTGAGCAGGGTATTAAAATGGAGTCTGGTCCTTAGTGAAATCAAAAGATAACAATATTGAAAGTGGAAGAGAGGGGGAGTGAATAGGGAGGAGTGGGGGGAGGGGGGGAGATAGCATGCAAAAATCCTGTCCTTGAGCAGGTGGACAAAAAATAGACAATACTTTAACAGTTGGATACGGGGAAAACTATGAGATTGTGAAAGGGAAACAGTAGTGTCAACCCTACTGTTACGTGTCTTGGACAAAGGCCACCTTGCGTTCCACCAGCCTTGGAATCTGTCAGCAGCAGATTAGGAGCATGCATGTAAAGTCCTAGTAGTATTCGCAACTCACAAAAAAGGCCATGTGAAAGATGCCATTTCTTCAGATTCTTGATTGTACTTTAAAAATACAGGTCAGTTTGCTGCCAAAGTGCACAAAATGGCTGACTCCTATGACTGCTAAATCGGTTCATCTTTTAAAATATGACAGTTTCTAGTAATAGAGACTAACATAAAGGAACTAAAAATAAGAGCCTATTCTAATTGTTAAAATGTACAAACAATAAATGAAACAGATGACAAATGGAAAGTATGAAAATCCAAAGAATATGCCAAAGCTTGTGGAAAGCAAATTCTCAAACACAATGTAAATAAAAATCTGTTGCTGGCCATATAAGGTGGCTTGTGGAAGTGGTCATACGCAGTAAGCCTGGTGAGATAAATCATTCCATCAAAGCCTTTTAAATAATTTTGATGGATAATATTGATGTTTGTTTGTTTCTAAGCATTAATTTTGATTTTTATCAATTTTTAAATTTTCAGGATTTCACATAATTAGGGGCGTGAGGGACAAACAATGACAAACATAACTGCTGTAGGACTGCTGCCAGCTGAGTGGCAAAGCTGCCATTAGTCCTAGCCACATTGAGGAACTACATGGTGACTTAAGGGAATGACATTTTTATACATCTCTAGTATTTATAAGTGTTTAGGTTCTCTTACAGCACAGACTAGCATCAGCTGCAAAGATAAAGCAGCAATATGTTAATTGGACTTGAATGCCAAAAACAACCTGGAGGTTTGTTTTGCAGTGTGCATTAAGACCACAGGAGCTGTCAGTAGCCAAGGCTAACTTAAAAGTATATGATGGTATGATTTCAGTACTTGCTGGACAGTATAAATTATAAGCAAAATACGTTGCCTAAAACTTTTTGAGCAATAAAAGCAACAGTAAGACAAATTGCAAGGAAAAGCATACATAAGCCAAAAACACTAACCTTTGGATACATTATTCCTATTGTAACCATACAAACTAAATAAAAGGCATTTAACTAATTTACTGTGGCACTTCTGTATCAGACCTGCTAAAAATAACTTCAGTTTTGAAGGAGTAGGATGTCTTTTAGCTATATTGGCCCTGGAAATAGATAAGGCAATTCAGCTTGTCCGGTGCCTGCTTGTAGAGTGTATATATAGAAACTGTAAGGGGATTAATAAAGCAAATAAGGGGAAAAAGTATCCTTGCCAAAGGCGTGGTAACCAAGCTGTATGAACTCCATGGTAGCCATTGAAGAAACCAGGCAAGTTGTGTTTGTATAGTCACAAGCCATATAAATGGAGTACTGGAAAAGCTCACTATTGCATACAAGCAGTGGGTGATATATTTTTCTGACATGGCAAAAACAAAAATATTTTTAGTACTTGATTCTAAAGAGTATACAAACAGGTACTGTGAAATAAGGAAATCAGGTACTTCACCAAATTCTGGACACCCACAGCTAGAGAGAGCTGGTTGAGTACTGTTTAGTATCATCTCTGAAGCAAAGTATCCATAGAAGGAGAAAGACTTACTGACAGAACTTGCAGGTACTAGCATGATACAGTCTGTCATTCTGCTTTGCAGACGGAAAGGTGACATGGCAGAAACTGGGACAAAATCTCCCTCGCCTATTAACTAGATTCACTTCTCTGGTTCCAAATTAAAACAAGCTGAAATTGCAATTGATTACAGTATTATATGTGGGCTGCTGCTTGTCCTGCAGAGGGCTTCAAGTTAACTTAAAGAAGTAAAAGCATGACAATAAATGCCTACACCAAAGTGTATTAAGACTTGTAAATTGAAAATTATTTAATGCATCTTGGGCAGTAGTATAAGATGGGGCATCTGAGGCAGCAGCCCAAGGTGTTGATGTAGGAGGGGTAGGGAGTAGCAGCTCCTGCTGTGGCTGCATGACTGTGCCAATGACACAGTGGCAGCCAGAAGTTGCTATCACCTCCACACACTGCAGCTGCTCAGAGCACCATACTGCCTCTTTGTGCCTCTGGCCTTGGGACTGGAAGGATCTCTATGACAACTACTAAACAAAGATGCAGCATGGACATGGTTACCACAGCATGATGCAGTCATCACGGATCTGGTGACCAATCAATCCATCTAAAATAATTATGGGAGCTAGGAGAGCAGCCATGCCATGTGCTATACCAGTGAGATGAGATTTGGACTGTTACTTGTATGAGTAAGTGTGATGTCAAGGTTGTAATTGTCAGTGGAATGAAGATGTGCCCAAACTGAAAAAAGATATCCTGTGACAACTGTCACATGGGCAAAGGTCACCCATTTTATTCAAGGACTGAGGCTGTTCAAATAGAAAATGACCATAACCCACTAGGGTACCTTTTTTACAAAGCCACTTCTAGTGGCCCCTGAAACTAGAAAGCTAAAATTCCAATGTACAGCACAAGAAAGGGACTTAATGTACCTGATTCCTCTTTAAAATAGGTTTGCAGTATTGAAAGAAGGTAACTAAAAAAGAATGAGATGCTTAACCTAATAGTCAATGTTTTCCATTTCTTTCCTGCATTTCTAACTCGAATATGAACTAACTTTATTGTGGGGCTTTAAAGAAATAAGGGCGCAAACCATAACTTTATTTGCAAATACTCATGTTTATCATTCACATTGGCTAGAGACACTACAGGAGAAGTGAGGCTTGCCTTTCTAGTCTGCATGATAAAACAATAAAAGGTAGTTGAATCAGTATCTTGAAGCATAGTGTAGTGGCTCCAATGGCCACATTGACATAGCTTCAGGACCAGTGGGGATTTAAATAGCTTGTATATCAAAGTGCTCTGAAATAGAAGCCTATATCTGAAAAGCTAGGACCACCATGTACTGACCCAACAAAAGCAAGGATAGCCAAGGCTTGGTGACCAGTTGTGATACGTGGAAAGGAGGAAGCTCCATGATTTGGGGGGGGATGCGAGTAGCAATGGACCTTTTCATTAACCCTCCCCCCCCCCCCGAAATTGCCTCACTGTTAGTAATTAATGTTCATATTTCTGTTAAGTAGGCAAACTGGCAGACACTTCCATAGTAACCATAAGCAACTAGACTTTGAAGCATTTTCAACAGCCCTAATATCCCAGTTTAGAGAGCCTCTTGCAGACTTCGTCATTATCTGTGCAGTTTACCTGGGAAATGAGGTCAGTTGCATTGAATGACCACCATACTGCTGTCTTAATCTGAATTGAAAGTTAAATGCTGAGAGAGAGAGAGAGAGAGAAAGCAAGACGAAAGAGAAAAATATATATTGTTAGCTGTTTATTGATAAACACATACTCCCACAGGAAGTCTAATAGCTGCTCAGGACAATATTTAATGTCAAGACCAGAAGTGTAGCAATCACAGCTCTGCTCCTGGGTTAATGCCATGCCCATCACAACTGTGCAATCAGCCAGTGCTGCAGTCAGCTATCGTGCATCCTCCCACAAAGGTAGTGCCTAGGGCTGCTTCCGCAGTCACATCCCAGCCCTCAGTTATGGTACTGAGACGCGCACACACCTTGGTACATACAGTAGTAGCATTACTATAGTCAGTGGTATTAAAAGGAGTAAAGAATTAAAAAATTAGAATAAAAAAAAAAAGTTATGCAAAGGTCACAAGTGTGCTATGACTGACAAGTTTAAGACTTGTAGAACTGCAAACCAAAGACGGATCATTTCCTAAAAGCAAACCATTCACTTGCAAATAAGCTTCACATGTTGGTCATAAATGCTGCTTACAAACTGAAAAAAAAAAAAGGCATTTTAAACTCTGCATACCCTTGCACTGAGCCCAGCACATGCCCAGAAGAGGCACTGGGTTAAGTTGGACCCAGCTCATCCAACATTTTTATAGCCCTGGTGCTTAGCAGATCTTTTTCTGTACTTTTATCTAATAGTTGATTGAATCCGCTTTAGATAAAAGCACCAAAAAGCCTTGCTGAAGCACCAGGTCTAAACAGATGCTGCGGAGCTGGACTGAACTAACCCACTGCTGCTCCCGGTAACGTGCATCTTGGTTTGTTGTTTTCTACATCTGTCAACAGCCAAAATGTAGTGGTAGGAGGCAATATTTTGCTGAAACCACCAAACATTTGCCCATTACAAACAGAAAAGAGACCAGAATCTGGAGGAGGGTGAAATGCATGCACCCCTGAAACTTGGCCACTGGGACAAAAAAGAAACGCTAGTCTAGACGTGATGATAAGGCATTAGAATAGAATCTAGGAATATCACACTATCAGGAGAACCACGTACTAGGAAATCTGTCACAAGAAAGATTCACGTTGGCTTAAACATCATATAGTCTTGTGTTTACCTCCCAAACTTAGTACAGTATTGCACAAAGCCTAAACAAACAACCCTCCCAGTCCAAGAGTTAGTTACCATGGCTACTAACCAAGTTAAAAATGATCAAAAAAAATATTGGAAAGGAGGTCTGTGTGCATGTGTGTGTGGTTATAATTATATGTAGAAATTATTTTAAGGAAGTATAAGAACATACTAAATATAAGTAGGTTGTGATATGAATATTCAGTCTTAAACCAAACGTTACAGAAATGATGGGGCATTATGTCATTTGGGGAGTTTAAAGCCTATATTTAGGAACTGTTCATTAAATAACTCTATGTTTAGAAACTGCTTAATAAGTGGAGAGCATGTGTGGAAGAATAATAAAAACTGAATGTTATGCCGTCTATTATGATTAATGGTGAGCAATACAATTATTTCAGTAAATTACAGTAAATCATAACCTCCCTCTTTTATAGAATGTTAAATATATCGCAGAATGAGAAATAGTTTTTAAATTGTTCCAGATAGTGAAAAAGAAATAATTCTGGGGAAACTTGTTGGCTACAAATGTCCAACTCGGGATCCTTACAATTCTAGTTTATTAGGCAGATTGAAACACTGTAATCATAAACCTTGGGGTGGTCCCCACACACACATGCACACACATACATACACACAGTAGCAGGCTACAGAGTCAGGTATACCTATCCTATAAGCACTGGAGTCTGCTGTCGATGGCCAGTCGAGGCTTCTTTCAGCGTGGTATCATCCTCCAGAAGGGGGTCGCCGGCTGGTCCTTCTGGCTGGACAGGTCTGGTCGAGTTGGAGATCGAGATCAAGAGGGCAGCACTGAGGGTCACTTTTCACTGCCTTTTATCTGTCCCTGGCAGACTTTGGTGACTCCCCAGTTTTCAGGTTTCCCCAATCCAGGGGTCATTGACCCTCATGGGACTTCCTCCCCCCCCCCCCCCTCGGTGGCTACTGGACAGCATCTGTCAGCCCCAGGGATCGTCCGCATGTACGTGCAGGTTTGGGAGTCCATTGATGAATTTAGAATAGGGCTCTGGGAGTAGTCGATCTGGAGATATTCAGCCCAAAAGTTAGTCTCTGGCACTGATTAACTCAGGCCAGGGCTTCTAGCCCTTGATCAGTGACATTTAGAGATTTCCCAGTTGCTACATTGTCTTCTATTGAGTTCTTCCGTTGGTTGATCTGCAGCTTCCAGGTGATAATTGCTGCCTGCTTCCATGTTACACATTCAATCACTGATTCACTCGCTCTTTCAGAGGCCAGCCTGATACAGGGAAGGGCAGTTTGATTCCTGCCCTTGTTAACATTGTTACAGTGTATAATTTACTTATGAAACTAAATACATTCAGTTGAAAGGTGAGGAGTATAAAATATAAGCTACAAATGCCATGGCACACAAATAGATAAAAATACCAAAATACAAGTGGAGATACAAAATGCACACATACAAATTTTAAAACACAATTCCTTACCTTAAAGTGAAAGAGAGAGGAAGGAAGAAAAGGTAGAAAAAGAGAAACATATCCAAAGAAGGGAGAGCAAATGCAGGCAAGAGAGAAAGGGGGCTTTCTGCTACATTATTCCCCCCCTTGACATCAGCCTTACACAAGGGTGATGTCACTATATTGTTTGAACACCATTGTTCAACTATATAGACAGGAGGTGTGTCATCTTCAGCTGGTTTGAAGTTAAAACAAAACTTAGGCAGTTAAAAGATATTGACAGAGAAAAGCCTTGGGGGGGCAGAAGATAAAATAACATAACGATATTCTAAATAGCATTTAAATCCTTAAGAGAAGTACAGAGAAAAAACAAAAACAAAACAACCCCCCCCCCCCAAAAAAAGTACACATGACCCTTAATAAATATCCTTTTGCTAACCAAGTGGAATATAAAACCTTTTGAGAATTGCTGCCCTTGTTTCAAATATCAGAACAACTTTCCAGTCCAAGCGGATGGAAGTGTTCTGGTCTGGGATCCACAGACAAGTCCAATTTTTAGATGAGGTATTACCAATTACCCTTATTATATCTTTATGATATCATATGTATTTAAACTGTGACAACCTAAAACAAACCAAACAAACAAACACAAAACATATAACAAGACAACACAAACAGACAAGACAATTTTTGCCATGGCTGTGATGAGGAAGATGCTGCTGGTGGTAATGAGGCCTCACGGTTTGTCGGTCACCTTTGACTACACTGTGACTTCTGCAAAAGAAAACAAACACACACAAACCTGCCAAGGAAAACTCCTTGCAGTGGCTGATTATTCATATTTACAAAGTGCAATGCTGACATGTGCAGTGGCAGTGCACACAGCATTTTCCATTCTTGGGGGTGCTTTTCTTTTATACTGAAAAAGTGGAGCAATAACCTACAGGATGGTGGCCATCCTAAGTTGAGGATTTTTCTGGCCTTTTCCTGCCTCAACATCGAGGTGGGCACTGATCAGTCCATCCGATGCATATTTTCCAACGGCTCAGAGCCGTTCCTTCCTGCTAGCCAAGAAGGGTGGCCGGCAGGATTAAGAGATTGGTTACGCTGTTCCTCGAGGGTCAGGTGGTTGGTGGCTCACTTTTTTTTTTTTCCTCCAAGCTGGGTCACTGGGATGCTCTGCTCATGACACAAGGAATCCTGTTAACAAGGCTAGATCCAGGGTTAGATCTGTTCTGCCCCCTTAAACAGTTTCTTGGGACACGTACCCATTTTCCTGATTTAGGTCCCATTTCCTCCCGAATACATTTAGTGCAGCTCTGGTGTTCAGGAGTGCACTGGTGTGCCCTTGAGTTCCCACCATAACAGGTATTCGGGGTCTCCCTCCTGGATCCCAATTGAGGGTCCCCAATTTCTCCCATGAGCCAGGGCTTTGCTCAGGGGTCTCATTACGGGGGCTCCGTCAGTGCTCCTCGGAGACCGGGGCTGAGGCTGCTACCCTGTTAGAAAGGGGAGGTGCTGCTCCCTCCCTAGTCAGCTCTGCCATTCTGATAAGCAGCTCGGCTAGAGGCTTTCCATGCCATCTCCCTTTCGGTTCCCCATCCTGCATTAAAAACTTCCAAACTGCTGACCGAATCCCATTTTCCCCCTCTCTTTCCTTTGATACCCTTGGGTTAACCCAGTGTGGGCTGGGGCAATAATTTGGACCCCCAACCCCCCTATCAGTTTTGGGGTAGGCACTTTGATTAGAATAGGTAACCATATAATTCATCAAGCTTTACTCTGAACTGGGTGGCTGCAATCGCCCCCCCTTGACATCCAATTAACCTCTCTGCATCCTGAGCCCGGGCTAGGACTTCTCCCAGCACATACCTCCCAGTCTCTCAGAGCGGCCCCATCAGTCCAATTATGGGCTGATGCATGCCCTCCTGTACCTCCTTCCAAAACCCAGGAGGGTAATCTATACTTCTTATGTCTGATGTCCATTTGTTCTCCTTGTCTAGGGGCAGAACCGTCCCTGACAGCAATCCCAACATAACACACCGGATCACATAGTCCCTAACAGGTTCCCCAGGTGTCTGGTGGCTAGCCCCAAACTGTCCCTTAAATGTCTTTCTCCTCAAACTGATCCCCAAACCCACTATGCTCCAGAGAATATTGTCTCCCCCAAAGCTGTCCTCCTTATCCATAGCTGCCTGAATCTCTGGGGTGGCGCAAGCCCTTAGTAGGCGGTGCCATTCCCGGACACTCAGAGTTTCACACTCCACTACATTCAGGAATTTCTGCAACCACTGTCCCAAATTCCTAACGTTAGCAGATCCCAGGGTCTTGCCCAGGGCTGCTAGATCAGCTCCACTGAGGGGGACCATTACCTGTGTGGTTTCTGTGGGTTTTCCCTGAGCATCCCTAGTGACTGAGGTCCGCGTGATTGCGCTCACCTCAGGCACCAGGGTCCTTTCCTGATCTGACTTGGGGTCTTCAGGAGAGGGCTCCCCTGCATCCTCTGGATCTCCCCACATCTCCCCACCCCAAATCTCTCCCGGATTGAAGGGGGTGTCTGGATCCCTGGCTTGGTCTCCCTGGATGACAGCTGCTACTTGCAGGCTGTGCTCCTGGAGTTCCTTTTTCAAACCGTTAATGGTATTTAGACAGGGGCCATAGTTAGCCTTGGCTCCCTTCTCGGCTTGGTCTTTAGCCATTGTTTTTACCAATTTTTGCAAGGCTTCTCGGCTAGCCTTTTCTTGGTCCAATAATTCCAATTGTTGGGCATTGTCTTGATTTATTTTTCTCAATTGCTCATTTTCATTTTCCAAGTTCCGAGACAACCCCTTTAGAGTCTGATTACTGGTTTCCAATTGAATACATCTATCTTTTAGAATTTGGATTAGCTCCTTCTTTTCCTCAATTTCAGAGGCTCGCTGAGCTTTTTCCTCAACTGCTGTTTTTACAGCATGCCATAGCAGCCAGACCAAGGCACTGTGTTGCCTTTGAACCGAGGGTTTTTCACAAAGGCAAAATCTTTCAAATTGGGATTCGATGTCCCCTATGGAAAAGCCTGGGGTGCACGCATCCTCCCTCCATGGGCTGGGTCCACCCTTCAGAATCTCCCTATGGAGAGGGGAAATTTCCTCCCTCCGTACCCACTTATCTTCTTGGCCTCCTGCTCCAACCTTAGGGGTTTTTTTCCTAAACAAAGACATTTTCCTCAACATGCCTCTGCCTGTCAGTTTCCTTGAGTCCTCGCGCTCCCAACCAACTCTGCGCCTGCCCCTGCAGTTCTACAACCAAATCCCTTCCTTGAGATATGCCCACCCCCTTGGGTGACAACTAAATCCAGACCCTCCTTGAGTCTGCCCACCCCCTTGGGTGACTATTGCCCACCCACCTCCGTGGACGTGGGTCCTATCTGGAGACAGTCTCCCCAATTAACAATCCGCTAATAATCCTAGAATAATGCCCGCATTCTCCACCAAATAATGTTGGCTACAAATGTCCAACTTGGGATCCTTAAAATTCTAGTTTATTAGGCAGATTGAAACACTGTAATCATAAACCTTGGGGCTGGTCCCCATACACACACACATGCGCGCACACACACACACACACACACACAGTAGCAGGCTACAGAGTCAGGTATACCTATCCTACAAGAACTGGAGTCTGCCGTCGATGGCCAGTCGAGGCTTCTTTCAGCATGGTGTTATCCTCCAGAAGGGGGTCGCCGGCTGGTCCTTCTGGCTGGACAGGTCTGGTCGAGTTGGAGATCGAGATCAAGAGGGCAGCACTGAGGGTCACTTTTCACTGCCTTTTATCTGTCCCTGGCAGACTTTGGTGACTCCCCAGTTTTCAGGTTTCCCCAATCCAGGGGTCATTGACCCTCGTGGGACTTCCCCCCCCTCGGTGGCTACTGGACAGCATCTGTCAGCCCCAGGGGTCATCTGCATGTACGTGCAGGTTTGGGAGTCCGTTGATGAATTTAGAATAGACCTCTGGGAGTGGTCGATCTGGAGATATTCAGCCCAAAAGTTGGTCTCTGGCATTGATTAACTCAGGCCAGGGCTTTTAGGTCCTGATCAGTGACGTTTAGAGATTTCCCGGTTGTTACATTGTCTTCTATTGAGTTCTTCCGTTGGTTGATCTGCAGCTTCCAGGTGATAATTGCTGCCTGCTTCCATGTTACACATTCAATCACTGATTCACTCACTCTTTCAGAGGCCAGCCTGATACAGGGAAGGGCAGTTTGATTCCTGCCCTTGTTAACATTGTTACAATATATAATTTACGTATGAAACTAAACACATTCAGTTGAAAGTTGAAAGGTGAGGAGTATAAAATATAAGCTACAAATGCCATGGCGCACAAATAGATAAAAATACCAAAATACAAGGGGAGATACAAAATGCGCGCACACAAATTTTAAAACACAATTCCTTATCTTAAAGTGAAAGAGAGAGGAAGGAAGAAAAGGTAGAAAAAGAGAAACATATCCAAAGAAGGGAGAGCAAATGCAGGCAAGAGAAAAAGGGGGCTTTCTGCTACAAACTTCCAACCCATTAACATGCCATTTCCTTCATTCTTTGGTCATTCACCTTCTAATGGGTTTTTTGTGCTTTAAATAGGGACTTTGACCATAGTATTTTAAAATTTGATTTTGTTGTTTTTATCTCCTTACGCTCTTAAAGAGATTAAAATAAAGTTACTACGTCAAACTTGTTTCAAAAGTAGATGGTAGAATAAGTGGTTCGTTCTTTTTAAAGCTACAAGCTGAAATATTAGTTCCATTGTCTTTCTAGGCCAGGCAGAAACTAACAACAATGTGGTGTGGATGCAGTTTCTCAGTCATGTCCAACTTGACCAATTTCAATATACCAAACTGCTTATCTGCTCCTTAGTACAAGAACCAAGCAGATCACACACGCTAAAGCAGCTCATCCAGTTGAAGACCCTGCTGATTTATGTGTGAATCCCTTAATTAAAATTAGGTAATAAGATACCAGCTTGTTCCTTTATGGCAACTAAAGTCAACTGGGTTGACTGGGTTGTTGTGTTATACATTAAGGAGGATTCTGTATACCCCTTGATTGGGCACAGCCTCTTGAACTTTTCTGGTACAATGCCTGTTGGAGTTCTTACTTGTTTGAAACCCCTCTATAAGGCTTTTCTTCTGTAGGCTAAACACTGTCCCATGTATTTTTTTTTAATACTGATATATAATATGAATTTGTTTTAATTCCTTCATGTACTTTTCTTGATATTTGTATTTTTTTTGCCTTTAGTAAATACAGCATTATCTGTTTTAAATCTCTTTACACTAACCAAACAATGTACATATGCAATAAAAGATGAGTGAGGGAAGTATAATTCTCTGTGGACAAAAATGAAGTTTTATAAAACTTGGGGATCAAACAACAAAATAATACAGAAATGATTGGGAAAAAATCTCAACGGTGTTCTCGGTTTTAGAAGGTTCACCTGGAAAATGCTGTGTATTCATATACAAATGCTGAATAAGGAGGTAGTGGTTATGTTTCGTTGGTGGTTCTCTTTGCTGTGCATGTAACCAGCATGAGCTGCGGCCTACACCTGGGACGCATACTCAACCTGCCTTTTTCTAAACTTCTAGAAAAATATGTCGAAACTGTAAGTGTGGTCAGGAAGAGCATGATGTCCTCACAAGCAATGAGGAAGATAGGAAAGTGGGAAAACTCTTTGAGGATACAAAATATACAACCCTTATTGCAAAGCTGAAAAATGATGGTATTCCCATGTACAAACGCAATGTAATGATACTGACTAATCCAGTAGCTGCCAAGAAGAATATAACCATCAATACTGTGACTTATGAATGGGCTCCTCCTGTTCAGAATCAGACACTGGTAAGTATGATCTGTCTTTTTATTTGCTTAATGGTAACATTTTATTGATGTCCTTTCATGGTGATTACTAAGGGGACATTGTAACCTTTTAGTCTTTGTGGATCTGTTGTATGTGGTTGGATCCTTGTGTTTTACTTTAATTCTTGTCCTTCTTATCTCTTATAAATCCAAGCGACTTTAAGATCTGATCTTCCTCCTCTTCAAATAAAAATATGTTGGCTATTCAGTCAGTCCCATTACTCCCAGTGTTATGAAACATTTTAATGTTGATTTCCTGACTGGAGATTTTGGAAGGAGATGTGCTTGTGTCCTTTGTAATTGCACTCTAGAGGATTTTCAAATTCCCAAATCTGCCTATTTTAGAAAGACTTGGGGGGGAATAAAAGTTAGATGAACTGTTTAAAAAAAAAAGCATGCAATTTATGTCATTGTTTAAAGTTAAGGGAAACAGTCTTGCACATTTCTTTTACTGTATATGGTAAGAACAAGTTCAGTGTTGACATCCAAAAGGAAAGCTCTCTTGAGTTTATTAGCAGCTGAACCAGATGAGTTGCTTGGATAGCCTTTTGGGGAGTTTAACTTTACTACTTAAACTTGAATTGTTGACTTTATGTATCACAGTGTAATGTGATCCATAAGTGGAGACAAGCTATCTGTAGTCTCCTTCTAGTTTTCTAGGATGCAGTATCCTTTTTCAGTGACTTCATTTAAAATTACATATGTGAACTTTGCAGGATTTAGCATTTATTTACAGGGGATTTTTTTGTTTTGTATTTGGTTTACTTAATATGTATCCTGGTTTTGCTAGAATTATATGTAGCTCTGTGTCCTGTGCAAGCTGCTTAGTAAAATTCCTTGCTTCTGTCTTCACATCCCTAAAATAGTTACTGTACAGATATGTCCAAGCTCAGTATTTTTAGACAGCTTTGTAGCATTATGGTGCTACATAAATTTTAAATATTGTTTAGAATTATTCCTTATGATTGTAAATAACATGCTTTTTTCTAAATATTATTTATGGCTTGACCACAAGCTTGTCTTTCACTCGAGGCAGAAGCCAATTAATGCATCTACTGAGCTTATTTCTGACTACTATATTTTGGGACTCAGTGCGTGTAGAGAACCTTACTATTACTATAGAGAGAGGATCTTACTATTAACAAATGTTATGTTCTCTAATTACAATAAAGGTGGCTTTAGTAATTTATTTGTTTAAAAAGCCAGATTCCATAATTAAAGTGGCATCTGATATATCTAATTCTTCCTGGTTTAGGCTAGACAGTATATGCAGATGCTTCCAAAAGAGAAACAGCCTGTGGCTGGCTCAGAAGGCGCTCAGTACAGGAAGAAACAGTTGGCTAAGCAGCTGCCTGCTCATGATCAAGATCCTTCAAAATGTCATGAGTTATCTCCTAATGAAGTGAAGCAGATGGAGCAGTTTGTGAAGAAATACAAGAATGAGGCACTTGGTGTGGGCGATGTCAAGCTGCCTGGTGATGTGGAAGCTAAAGCCACTGACAAAAATAATGGTGACAAAAGCACCTCAGCTGCTGTAGGAGCGATGGAGGACAAATCAGCAGGTCAAAAAGGATCTCAGTATGTAAGTACAATAGATAGCTGGTAATGCAGAAAGGTAGATGGCTGAGAGAGTGTTCAAACTGGAAGTTTAACCTGCTGAGCTTGTGTGTTACCCTGAAATGCTAAGAGAATGGAAAGAGAAGAAAGTATTGAAAATATCCATTAAAATATTTCAGTAAGAACCTGCTACTCTTAATAATATTTAATAATGGATAGCAAATAAAAATGTCTCTAGATCTCTTCTTCCTGATTACATACAAAATTGTGCCTTAATCTCTCAATATAGGATTTGCCAAGGTTGTCATGGATAGGAAGAGTGCTCAATATTTTATTGATATTAAAAAAGAATGCTTAGGTAAGGGGAAAATACTCCTAGTAGCCTGTTCTGTCTTCTCTTGCTTGGGAAAGGAATAAAATAATGTAATTTATTGATTATGTGTAGGACTGAATAAGACCAAACTGAAGTAGTCTTAATTTTCTTCACTAATCAGATTCTATAGTTACTGTTTTGACTAGCTAGCTTTGTATTTTGAGATCCACATTTTCTTCTCTGAATGATCTTCAGTTCCACTCAGTATTGAAGACCAAGGCATTAATTACTATTATTAGTAAGAGTGTTTCTGTTGTCACAACAAAGCATCTGAACTGGGTCTTTTAACAGAACTCTGTTCCACAAAAATGAGTCAAGTAAATATTCCCTTCTGTTTTTCTACATTCTTAAACAGCTACAAGCATTTTAGTCAAGCTTTCTTTGTTCCTATTAGAACATGCAAACTCTAGCTTCCTTCCTCAGATGCCTGTGCATGAATACAGAATAAGTTCAGGATAACTAAAGTAACTTGTAAACAGTATAAATTGCAGCAGTCTCTTACAGATTTACCTTTCTTGCTTTGCTTTTGAAGGTTAAAGAGCAAACAGTAGTAAAATTACTGGAAATAAAATCACTCAAGCTGCCTGGAAAGAATACTCGCAACAATATCAAAGTGTTTTGAGTAACTGTGGACTATCTTGGAAAAGACATAAAATAATGATTGGGTAGACAAGTAATCTGTAATATGAGTATTCATTCTTGTATTTTAACAGTTATGATTTAAATAGCTTGTGTATCCCACTCATGGGCAGATCCAGGATTTCTTAAAGGGAGGTTCAGTACACCGCCCCTCAGACCACAGGGGGATGGGGGCAAGGTGTGATTGGAGCTCCCAGGTCAGTGGGGGACACTGGATAGCCAGGCAGGGATCAGATGCATTAAGGGAGGGACTCAGCCTCCACTGACACCACTGCTGCTGTTGCTGGCTGACCTGGAGGACAGGAGGGAGGAAGGTCGGGGTGGGTAGAGCCAATCCTGCCCTGGTCTGGCTGTATGCTGCAGGGAACAGCTGTGCAAGGGTCCAGGTTTCTAAGGACAACAATAATGGGATATGCATTCCTCCTTCCAACCCTTGCTCCCTGTCCATTATCCTCCCCCTCTGGTGTCCAGTGGCTGGGAGCAGGCACTGGAAGGAAAACATATTTGCAGATGCCACTAATCCCTGGCCAAGCCCAGCTTGGCCCCTGCAGTGCAGTGCAGGGCAGGCATGGGTCAGAAGCACCTCTGGCACTCCCTTGTGCCTGCAGCAGCCAGTGGCAATGTCAGTGGTGCACAGGTTCCCCTTTGCAGCACCTGCTCCAAGCCAGCAAGAAACACTTGCAAGGAGGGGCAGACAGGGGGCAGGTGCTGGAAGGAAAAACCTGTGTGCTGCCACTGCTGTCCCCTGCTGAGTCCAGCTACTCACAGAGCTGCAGCCCACAGCTGCAGCAGGGCAAGAGTGGCTCTGGGGCACACCTTTTGTGCACAGATCATCCAGTGGCTATGGTGAAAGGAGGGCTTGTCTACACCACTACACACACCCCCAACACACCTATGTGTAGATTCTGCAATTTAGGTTTTTTTTCACATTATAAAATTCTGTCCAATGTATCCAACGCTTGTAACATAAGTATAGATGGATGCACTTAAAGCACTTAATCTGAACATCTGTTAGCATCCAGTCATGTATGGGAGAGCAGAGGACTGGGATATCAGGTGTCTTTCATACCTGACAGTAGAGTATGGCTGTTCAAGTTCAATTATGTGGATGGAGATCTTCCTTGTAGGTATCCAGTCTAACATCTTGCAGAAGAGGCAGTTCTCTTCTGCAAGAAATCTCTTGAACGGCTATACACTCTGTGTGCCAGGAGAAAACCCTTTCTCCCAACAAATGTAACGCCTGTTCATGGCCATGGTAGAATTGATAAATCTTACAACATGCCCTAAAGGTCATGTGATCTGGATTACATTTGATCAGAAGAGGGAGCACTCTTCCTTCTTCACAGAAAAATGCCATACTGCCAGCTAGGGCTGTGCAAAACAGCTGTGTTTCATTTCCATTTCTGATTCGGCCATTTCAGAGGGACAGCGATCCGATTTGATTCAACCAAATCTGTTTCAGAGTTTTGGTGCTGTTTCAGAGCTAATTTCAGATCGGCCGGGGAGAGGCAGGCACAGCTGGGTGGCTGCAGGTTCTCCCACAGCTTCTCCAGCTGTGCCTGCCTCTCCTTGGGTTGGAGGAGCTGCAGGAGAAGCCCTATACTGCCCTGCCTGGCCCCAGCCTCCCAGCATTGGAAGGAAAAAAAAAAGTCCTGCATTCACTGCCTATAGCAACGGCAATCAGAGCCTCTGAGGGCTTGCGGCAGAGCCCCTCTCCCTCCCCGCACAGCGCAGGGCAGCCTTCTGTTTCATTTCGGATTTGGTGTTTCAGGCGCTGAAACAGGCTAAAACACCTCCAAACCAAATGGCTGCTGAAGTTTCGTACAGCCCTACTGCCAGCTGCCTCTCATCTAAACATCCTAGAAGTTTGTAAGCTCAGGTACTTTGGGTGAGCACAGGTACCATGGTAACATAGTGCAGATAATGATAGTGGACATTAGTGACCTGATGGGACTGGAAACAGGCCTGGTCTGGGGTTTAGCAGTCAAAATGTTTTAGAATTTTCCCTTTCAGCTGTTTTATAGGCCCAATTTTTTATTTTTTTTACTCTTTTATGTGCATGTTTATGTGAAGTGAGAAACTGAATATATTATATTATATTATTGACAGGTACTTCAGGAGAAAAATCTAAAGGAGCATAGAGAGCAGAAATTTATAACAGTTAGTCATAGTAGAAAGTTCAGATTCATACTATAGGTATGGCATGGGGAAGAAACCACACCATGAGACCATAGATCAGACATCCAAACCAACTAGAGTACAGAAATAAGTAAGTGATGAATAGACTGGAGAATTATGTTTCAGTAAGACACATACTATCTGTTCTTTTGACTGGCTGACGAGCATTTCAATATATATAAATATTAGTAGAAGAATATCCCTAGAATTTTTGGAAACTATTTGTAGTATAATTGTGTTTATAATTTTTTCTCTCTCATCCTTCTCCTGTCCAAGATTGATAATTGGACAACAGCCATATTCAGCTTGGCAGAACTGGGAAGTAGTCCTACACAGTAATTTTGAAATAGAAACCACAAAGTGTTTCTTCAGCAGATTTTTATACCATTGTAACTCATAGCTTCTGGTATGTTTCACCGGTATAAGTAGAAAAAAATCAGGTCCAGAGAACTGAGCTAATGGTTTAAAGTTCACCTTATTTCATGGATGCTGTTTTTGACACTGCAGAAAGTTGTAGTAAGATGTGCTATTTTACTTTCAGACTTTTCCAGGAGCCATATTATACTTCTAGTTCTAATAGACTTATGGTAAAATTATCTGTGTAACTAGCATGAGAACTCTGCCTACATGGCATATGCCTTTTTGTACTGTTTGGTTGAACAAACCTACATTTTGGCTTGGTACAAAATTTAACACTGACCATAGAAGTCACTCTGTCTCTTTAATATTAGGCTACAAGTTTTAGGCTGGGAATTTACTAAAATACACATCATGAATATATGTGCCCTGTTGTTTAATGCCTTAATTTGAATGGCTTCCTCTAGTCATGCTACCGCTGCAACCAGAATATGAAAGAAGGTGATCCAGCCATCTACGCTGAGCGTGCAGGCTATGACAAACTGTGGCACCCAGCTTGTTTTATCTGCTGCACCTGCAGGGAGCTTCTAGTAGACATGATCTATTTCTGGAAGAATGGAAAACTTTATTGCGGAAGGCACTACTGTGACAGTGAGAAACCCCGATGTGCTGGATGCGATGAGGTAAGCAAGACCTCAGTGTGGGTATTTGGCATATAACAATATAATTCAGTCTCTCCTCCTGAAAACACTCCTATATATATAAAAAAGTACTTCTTTTTCTTAAAAAAGAATTAAATGATGGCCAAATACTGAAAAACTGCACTACAATATACTAGCTAGCATGTTATGCTGAAGTCTCAGTTATTTTCTCAGTGAGAACACTAGGTGGAGTGTCCTTCCTAAATTATACAAATATATGAATGCCTAATGTGGAGAGCAAACTGAATAATGCCATTGGAATCTACTGCTTTTACCAGAGGAACTGGAGGCCTTTTAAAACAAAATCATGCACATTAACATTAGATGGGTATGTTTCTAAAAATCATCTGGATTTGAAAAAAAGGGTCTAAACCCATCAAATTTTGAAAAGTTGTGACATACTGCAGTACAAGCTGCCTGGAAAGAAACACTGTTCAGTACATAAATTGTGATGTTTTGTTTTTTGCACACAGTTGATATTCAACAATGAATATACCCAAGCAGAGGGTCAAAACTGGCACCTGAAACACTTCTGCTGTTTTGACTGTGACTGTGTCTTGGCTGGGGAAATCTATGTCATGGTAAATGATAAGCCTGTCTGCAAACCATGCTATGTGAAGAACCATGCTGCGGTAAGATACTTGAAGTCATTTTGAGGTTACAGAAGAAAGAAATGTGTACAGTAACTGACACTTCTATACAATGTTTAGTCATTCTCTCACTCATATGTTGGACAGAAATATCCAAGCTATGAATTGTTTGGGCCAAAGTCAGTCAGTTGTCCTCTGCTTTCATAAGGTATTTAAAAGAAGTGTATCCACTTAATCTACTAGACAATTCAGAAAGCACATAGAATGTAAACTTGAACTAAGGCATTCTAGAAGGAGAAAAGTATGAAAACAGCTATATGTATCTCTGTTTGTATTGACCATTTTAACTCCATCATATTTAAGGAAGGTAGATTATATTGTTTTGATTCTGAAAGCTTGTTGATCATTTGTTTGGCATTTGCTTGACCAACATCATTTAGAAATATACTATTCACTATTTCCTTTGGCTCCAATGAGGGCCCTGCCAGATCAAGGACTAGCTCATGTGGCTCCATCCAGCAGTGGGTTATGGTGTAATGTTCTTAAAACCCAGCAAATCTTTTTCATAGTGCCTTATAAAATAGAAATTGCAAAGATGCATAGTGCCACTGTGGGAGATGAGACAAGATGCCCAAGGAAGAAAGATGTGACAAAGTAATTTTGGGGTTGGTGTTGGGAACTACTGACAGTGCTGATTCATGTCATGACAGTTCAAGTGGTAAAAATACAAGCGAGAAATCTGTTGCTGGTGTGGGACTACAATAACTACTCACCAGTGTCAGTGCAGCTCATCAAGTCAGTCCCGTGCTGTATTACTAGTGGCAAGTTGTATCCATAATGCTCACACTCCACATCTGACATCCATTAAAGGCTTACACTTAGCAATGTTCATTTGTAAGTGTCTAAAGGAATCCAGAACATTTAAGGAGACCCTTATACAGTAGGCAAGGATACAGTTATTTCAATTCAGTGCAGTACAACACAAAGTTATGATGCTGTGCAACTATAATGTTTTACCTTTAACTATCTCAACAATTATGCTTCTGAAACTGCTTAGCGTTAAGATTGTCTCTCTTTTTTTCCCTGCATTTTGGGGTTCTTCTGTTGTTGTGCTTTTTTTTTTTAACCCTAGTTTTCCCTCCTCTAAGCTGTAATATCTGACCTATATTTTAAAGCTTCCTTCAGTCCTAGAAAAACACAATATTTCTTTCCTTTGATATTCCTATCATTCCCAACTACTAATTCCCATTACTTTTCAGGAGTTCCAGTTCTTCTAAAAATAAGAGAATGTATGTTTATATGACTTTTATTATATATTTATCAGGTCTGTCAAGGCTGTCAGAACGCTATAGATCCAGAAGTTCAGCGCGTGACCTACAACAGCTTCAACTGGCACGCTGCGCCAGAGTGCTTCGTGTGCTCTTGTTGTAGCAAGTGTCTCATTGGCCAAAAGTTCATGCCAATAGAAGGAATGGTCTTCTGTTCAGTAGAATGTAAGAAAAAGATGATATCTTAAGATGAGCAACATGCACACCTGAACTTAAGTATTACCATGTTCCAAAGTCGTTTGCATTTCTACTGTAAAATGTAATTTTGGGGCATTTAAAATTATTGTACTTATTAAATGGCATATTCCCAAAGGCTTTGATTAACTAAGATATCTGCTCTGTAATCATCTTTCCTTAATTCTGAGCAATACTTTTATACTACTTTCTTCTTCTGAGTCCTTATACCAAACCTCTTTGTATCCTTGAAATGTAGGAAAATATTATATCGACTGTATTCCTTAAGGGCTCTCTTCACCAAGATTTCCCTTTTATCTCTCTTTTTAAAACTTAAAAAGAAAATGAAAAACTTAAACCCAGCAGAGCATATTTCTTGCGTGCGGCTTTTTGTCTGTCTGTTTACATATGCTTTAAATAACACGTGTGAGTTTCCAACTTCAGCTGTGCCAGTAAATGAATTTACCAGTTTTAAATCATTCCTGCTTTCATCAAGCACTTTAAATAAAATGTTTAATATCACCAAACAAGAACATGTACAGTTTTATAGAATACAGGTGGGATTCCATCTCAGCTTATGTCAGCTTACTTCATAACTTTGTTTTTTTCTGGGAGTATTTCATCTTTAGTAGTTTATATGAAATCAAAAGAGAACCGTTTTCAAGTTTGAGTATATGAGTGAGGTCTCCTGTTAATTCAAAATGATAGTTGGGCCAGTCTGATTTTGGGTTTGTGTTTGCAGATGTTCTAAAAAGAAAACTGAATGAGCTTACCCAGTATTTGTAAATGCCTTTGCCTTTGGAATATCTGGTGAATTTTATTGAGAGGGGAATGGCACAGAAGGGCATTTCTGAGAATCTGGTGTTCTGTAAAAGGGCTTTAAATTTAGAACGATCTGAAATGTTATTCAAAAGTTAGAATGATAAATCATGGGTTCTTTGGAATAGCTGAAATTAAATAGTCTTCTTTCAAGACTTTCAGTATTTTTATTTGAATAAAAATGAGTTATAGCTATGTACTAATTTTGCTTACTGTGCAACTCAAAATGGATTGCCTCCTTTGATTTTTTTTTTCCCTCTTCTAATAACAATTCTGTTATGAAACATTTTAACTATCTCTGTCATAGGGTTGCCGAACAGAATGAAAAAGCAGTTGGCCTTATATAAAACTATGCAACATTTAAATTCACCTCTTTTTAAAGATTAAAATACTTGTGTTTGTATATTAATACTCACAAATAAAAATGCTTTGCTCACTTCAGTTTCATAGTTTTTTTGTTCTGTTCTTTGTTAAACTGCTGTCATTTTGTCTTTGTTACAGCAGGGGGAGTTAATTTCAAGGACAAAAACGGCCTTTGTGTAATTATTACAAGCCTTAAGCTGTTCTGAAGAAGACAATATTTGATTGTGTTGTGTTTCTACACTATACACTTCAGAAAAATGAGATCTAGTCAACCAAAATGTATTGATTAGGCTGTTAATCTGAATTAACCTTTTTGCTCAGATAAAGACTAGTTCCAGTTATGCTCCAAAAGTCTTGTATTTAAGATGCACAACGAGGAATCATGAGTTTTGTTATTTTTCTCAGCCTGCTTATTAATCTTTAAAAAATGTTTCACAATCCTCTTGAAGTACTGCAAAATAAGACTTGCTACACTACATGAACAGTTACCAGTTTAATGTTACTGCTTTATATTCATAAACACAGGTGTCCTGGTCTTTTTCTTATGGAAAATCATTCTGAGCTCAGAGCATTCTGACAAGCCAAAAGGAAATGCCTAAAGTACATGAACCCATGCCACTAGGGCTACAAGTCTGAAATCTTAACATGCTCAGATGTTTTCAGCTGCTACATGGAGGGAACCTTCAGTGAAAAATCAAGAAGTTGCAAGAAGTAAGGGAAGTAACTCCTCAAACTAAATTTCTTAGAGTTTGCTCTGAACCATTTTCCCCTCCGAGGGTGTGTCCACACATGCAAGCACGTGCGCTTGCAGCAGCTCGAATAGAAGCAGTGCAAATTTGAGCTGGGGCTTTTTGCTTCAGCGCATGTGCTCAGACATGCATTTTGTTGTGGAGCAAATTGTGCCACTTGGGGCAAAATAACCCTGCCTGGCTCCTCCCAGATCTTCAGCCAAGGGGAACTAGAGCCCAGGGCCAGCACCTGTGCTGTCCCCAGGAGGATAAAAAGCTGCCCTGTCCTGGCCCCAGCAGTATAAAAAGCCGCCCTGGCAAGTAGCTCAGGGCTACTAGCTCTCGGGAGCTTCTGGGGCCCAGCCAATTGGTACCTGGGGACACTACCCCTTGTGCCAGGTGGACTGCTGAAGTGGCCCTGAGAGTTCCCTCTACCCACTGCAGCAATCTGCAGTGGGGGCTGCTGCCTGGCTGTGACCTGTGCACCTGCCAGACTTGGATGGGGACTGCAGAGCTAATAGAGGGATCTGCCCCTCTAGGCCAGCTGCCAGTGGACTGCAGTTGCAGGGTTGGCCTTTGTGCAGCACTACTGCCATTTGTGCCACCTGCCCAGCCATCTGGGCAGCTATCACGTGGAAGATGTTCCGGGTGTGGTGGCCTGCTTTGACCTCCATTGGGCCAGGATGTCAGCCACAGACAGATGGGTCCAAGGTGCCAGCTCTGAGCAGGCAGGGTCCTGCCATTGGCCTCCCTAGCAGGAATTCTGGTGTTGGAAAACTGAAAAATCCCTGATACAAAAAAATCCCAGTCACTCTCTAAAATACCCCCAAATCCATGTTCCTCCACAAGTAAAACAAAAGACCACTATAAAAAGAGAGAGGGAGTGAGACAGAGACAGCGATCAGTTGGACAGTGTTTTATTGATATATCTACAGTGTTAAAGCAAGTCTCTTATCATAATAACAAAGTGAATTCTAAACACAGGTTTCATGAATACACATTTTGCTGCCCTCCACAGGGTGACGGCCCCCACACAAGGGGTTCGTCCCCCACACAAGGGGTACAGCCCCCCAATGGGGGCCAAATGGCCCCTGCGGGGGCTACCACCCCCCCTGCAAGGCCCACATGCTGCACCCCAGCCCCCTGATTGCTGCCCCACCTGGCCCCATCCCCCACCAGCTGCTGCAGCCCCCCCAATGGCTGCCCCACCCAGCCCCACCCCCCAACTTGCAACCCCAGGCCCCCAAGGCTACCCCCACAATCCCAGGCACCATCACTTTAAAAAAAAAACAGAAAAAAACCCAGAAAAAAATGGGGAAAAAAAGCCTCTGCTTATCTGAGAAGCAGGGGTAGGGGGGCTCCAGGGCCTCCTGGCAGAGCCCCCCCAGGCAGCACAGGGCAGCAGGGCCCGGGCTGGGGCTGTTGGGGCTGTCACCTTGCCCCACTCTATGCGGGCAGCGCCCCAGTCAGCCATACGCAGCTGCTGGTAAGTGCCAGGGTTTTTTGTTGTTTTGTTTTTTTTAAGCATGGGGGGAGGGCTGGCTGCAGCAGGGGTTGGGGGGCTGGGGGAGTGGGCAGAGCCATTGGGGGTCCCCCCCATGGTCCCCTCACCTCTTCTCCAGCCCCCCCCCCCCCAGACCCGTTACTTACGGGCAAGGGGCCAACCATAGAGATTCTCTGGCAGCCAGAGCGTCTGCATGGAGGACCCAGCCTCTGGTTGCCTCAGGGCATGGTCCTGGACTGTGCCCTGTGCCGCTTTAAGCTTTGATTTTTTAAGACCCCTGGATATCCAGGGGTGGTCTGCGCTAATGCGCAGTAAAGCATTTGTACACTTTTTTTAGTGACATTTTAATGCGAAGTAGACTATTTTACTGTGCATTAATGTAATGTCACTTTGTAAAATAGTCTACTGTGTATTAAAGCACATGTGTAGATGGAGCCACCCTTAGTGCAGGTGCCATGTTTTGAGTGACTACATAAATCAAGGTCCTAATCACCAGTTGCCTTTAAAAATGCCACAGCACTGTTTTGGCATAGAACTCCTGCCCGTAACATCTCGAGTTAACTCCACTGTGGTACTACATTTGATCTTTGTGAAGGATACCTTATCAGTCAAGATGATGTTCATTTTGCTCGTAAGATACCATATAATTTGGCTGTCACCAGGTAAAGCCAACATTTTGTGCTTTGCAGAAATAATTGCTTGGCAGTAGTGGTGCAATTATCCCTATTTGCATACAGTCTAATATTGGAAACTTAGAAAGAGTGGTTTGCAGGTTTTTAAAATGTGGCTTATTCACACTGGAGATCTAGTCCTCCATTGAGAGAATAAACAGACAGTGTCCCAGGTTTGGACAGCTTTGTTTAAACAAGTTAAGCAAAACCCCTCAAAAGCCCATCACTTTCTGGTACTAGTTTACTCACTCCTCCCCTCAGAAACTTGCAAGCAGGCTCTAGCCAGCCTGACACCAAACTCACTCCCTCAATGCCCACACCCTCCTGGCTCCTTTCCCTGGTGATTTGAACTGCCTCTCCAATGGGAAAGCAAACGTTTGATGCATCTGTCAGCCAGAAAAAGCCTTGGTGTGTGAAAGGACTGGCTGTTTATATCATTTACTATAGCACTTCTATTAGAGGAATAAGTAGGATTGGGAGGCAGGGTAGAGACAGAAAAGTTAAAGGATTTTCTTAGTCAAACAACTGCGTGGAAAAACCAGGGATTATGGTTGCTAAGTCATACTGGTAATAGCTACAAGAAGGATAGTTTACAGTGTCCTTTACAATTTATACAAGCTCAACATCTTAAACTCTGCAAGGCTTGGAGATTTTCAGATAACTGCTAGCACTGTAAAACACCCTTTTTCACTGTTTGTTGTAGAGATTTCTCTAGGTTTATGCATCAGAATAACCTAAAAATAGACCATCGGCTTCTGCATATTTGAGTATGCTGTACGCTTTTAAGTAGTACCCTTGATTCCCTTCTCAAATGGATATTTTGAAATGAATGAAGTTCTACCCTGAAAAGCAACAACGTTAATGAAAAGCACCCAATTTGAACACTATATATGTTTTCCTTAAATATATTCTTATATGGAATTGGTGGACTAAAATATTATACTGCTGGAAGTGCAGGACTCAACTGTAAGAGGGACTATGATGATTCTGTTTGTTTGCACTGCCAATGGAGTTGTTTGACTAAATTCCAATTATATCAGTGGGAGCCAACCTTTCTGGCAGGCATGATGCAAATTAGCCCAGGATGCTCCCCAAGTACCAATCCAATCTGCTTCCCCTGCCCAATCTCCTGCTCTACTTTGTGCTCCTTGCCCCATTTGTTGCTTTGCTTTGCTTTCTACTTTGTGCCCCGTCTGCTGCTGTGCTGCCTGTCCTAACTACAATCGGCCACAAGCACAGGCTGCCTGTGAACCCCATGCTGCAAGCTGGCCAACCCTGAATTATATGATGCAAACCCACTGAAGGCAATGGGATGGCATAGGTGTCACTTAAAACCAAACTTTGCCTGCAGAGTGTGGTATTATAACTGCACGTAGAAACTAGAAAGGCATTTTTATGGGCAGAATCTAAACTCTGTTTGCAGGTCTGGTAGCATTTATAATTATTTTACTCAGAGCTTGCAACATTTAATCTGAAAACAGGCAATTGTGAACTACTAGGACAACATAAAGCAAATTCTTTGCAAGTTAATTGGATGCTTCGCACATAAATTAACCAAAATAGCAGTATAGCCATTGTAACATTCCTGTTACAAAAAAATAAAGATTTCTTTACTCATTAAAACTGGTCACTGTATTAAAAGTGTCTAGGCAAAAATATTTCCTTTTTTTTTCAGAATAAAGATTCAGTGAAGATGAGTGCTTGGAGTCACTGTTCTATAAAGGCCTGCCGATGCACAGGAGAACATACCTTAATATTAAGATGCTGTTAATGCCAAGATTAATAAAAGAACAGTATGTCTTTTTTTACCTTCCATTTTGTGAAGGAAAATGCAAGGCACCACTTTGTTCCACTGGAACTGATAACAAGCTTAGCTTTAAAAAAAAAAGAAAAGATAAAGTTAACAAAAGGGAACTTAGAAATGGTGCCAATATTCACAGACAGTAGGAATGAACTGTGACACTTTGAAGGACTAAATTTACATTATAAACTAGGGGTATTCACTTGTCTGGAAAAAAACGCCTACTGCAAGCCTTTATTTTTTCCTTAGTTGTGTGTTTATGTGAAAGAAATCTATTGCCCCTGGCTATTTAAATGTGTGCGCCAATGGAGTAAGAATAAAAATTGTTTAATATGCTGTGTGGAAGACCCAGGGTTGATTACGGACAGAGTTTTGGGGTTCATTTTTTCATCTTTAAACCCTAGGTATGGAGTTTTGTTAAATGCTTAATGCACACAGCTGTTGTGCAGAATGATCAGACCATCAGAATACTGCCCCACAGCATGTAACTGTGTTTATATTTCAGGACAGTGCCCTGTTGAAAGCACAGTTTTCATGGTGCCTTTCACCCTCAAACAAACCTGGTAATAGTAGAGGTGTCCAGCTTTTGCATGATAGCCTACTACTGCTTAGAGCATTCACCCAGAAAGTGGGACATTGGCTCAGATCCAGGTTGAGGCAGGCCTAGAATAAAAAACTCAACCTGCCTCTGATTTATACCTCTTATTCTTAGTGATGAGTCATTTCTCATGTGAATTTCTCACATCTCAGAGGAAATCTATACTTCATGAGGGCTGCTCTTGCAAGTGTCACTCTGAAGCACACTTACTTACTTTCTCCTGCTTCATGCACACCAGTCCCAGAAATAAAGCAATGAAGCTGAACTGAGACCACACCCACTCTTGAGATTGCTATCTCCAGTTCACTTGAAAGTGGTGACACAGGCCTCTCTTAGCATAACTTCATTGCCTCATTTCCAAGACCTTCATGAATGGAGAGGGGACTGGCAAGTAGACAGATCCTCAGTGACAGCCACCAAAGTAGCCATGTGAATGGCTGCTTCCCAGGTGTATAAGAATTATGGTCAGGATCCAGGAGGTCATGACCAGTCAATCTACGTGTGTGTGTGTGTGTGTGTGTGTGTGTGTGTACACACTTCCATATTCTGGAAACAACATTCCCAGTATTTATAGCTGTTACTGCTAAGTAGCATTCTTCCCATTTGCTCTAGAAGAAAGTATTATTTCATAGCATTTGTTCAGCCTTCTTTTAAGGTGAAATGTTCTTTAGTTTCTCTTTGTAAAAGTTTAATTTCACAACTGAAATGGTGTCTACTTTTTCTGTTGCTAGCTTGAATGTCTCTTCCTTCTCCCCAAAACCTCGTAACACAAAAGCAAACTATTAGTAACCCTCGTGTCTATAATTTTGTCTTAATTACTGAAATGGTAAATAAAGTTATGTAAATACAACATCAGAGGCCCTACAAATGGGAAGCAAATGAAACAAATCATCTAAAGAGTCCTAACAATAGAAGAGAAGTGAAAAGTAATTTGTCAGGCAAAAAAGAAAATTACCTGTTCATTTTCAACTTTTTTTTTTTTAACAAGAAGAGTGGCTACTTGAATGGTAAATCATGAACAAACTTTATATAACCTGCACCCAACCTACAGAGCTCCACTACAAAATTGTCCTCGTGTAAACAACAAATGCACAGAAGTGCATCATTCATTATATAGAACCTCATGCTATATCTGAGCAGCTTGCTAGTTGCAGTTTTAATGGTGGGCTCTTCAGGCTGGTTCTGTTATGCAAAGTGTAACAAACCAGGCAAGTCTGGTCTCCCCTCCCCACTTCCCCCAGTAATGACATATTAAGTAAAGTTTAAGCCAGGCATTGTTCAGCTTTGGCTTAAGGCCATGCATTGTGTAGAAAAGCACTTGTGTTCAGTGTGAAAGCATCTAATCAGCCTTGATGAACATATTACCTTTTTACTCACTTAAAAAAAAAAAAAAAGGAAGAAAGGTTATAATAAAATTCAAACAAAAGCTGCCCTAGATAAGCTGCTTATAGGAAATAATGACAGGGATTTTTTTTTTACATTGACTATAACAAACCATGACCCTACAAAGGACTCAGTTACATACATATGCAACTGATACTGCCTGTGTCATAGTATTCTATATTAGACAAGGCCTAGTAAATTTTTAATAAAATGCTTGAGATTTTTAAATGAGAATGGAGGAAAGGATTTCCTTAAAGATACTGATTTTGAAGAGAATGAAAGAGGGAAAATGACAGCGGTTACCAGGAAGCAAATATTATGCAATGACTGTTGTTTCAGTTTAAATTTCCCAAAATAGAAATGTATTCTGGTCTGTATGGGACTACTATTCTGGTGGCAATTTCACTGCATTTTGTATAGTGAGTAAGCCACCTGATATTGGGAAGGAAGTACAAGAGAGTTCCTCTCAAGGGAGTAATGTTCTCTAAGTGTTCTTTAAATATCCTCCTCACTACAGGGTATATCTACACATGCATTTACTCCAGCCTAGATTTACTGTGGAGTAAGCTACTATACAGTAAGGGTTTATAGGTAGGTATCTACACATGTGGAGTTTAGGGAGAAGATTTGTTCTCAGTTCCCTACAACCCTGCAATGTGCCCCTGTGGCCATCAGGGGGAACTACAGGCTCCCCCTGGGTACTAGCCTGGAGGTTGACAAGGAGCACCAGGTCAGGAGACAGCTGTCTTCTGGCCCCAGGGGGCTGCCTGCTGCTGGGATGGGGAGCTCCTGGCTCTGGCTCCCCAACCAGGGGCCCAGGGGTCAGAAAGAGGTGAAGGGAAGGGGCAGGTCCCAGCCCCCCTGCCCCAATCCACTGGTGGGGCAACTAGCTTGCTGCTAGCTGCCCCACCGGTGGATCAGGGCAGGGGTTGGACCTGCCCTACCCCTGCAGCTCTTTCTAAGCCCTGTGCCTTGATCACCCAGTCAGAGCACAGGGCTTAGGCCTGCCCCTGACTGCGACAGTTCCCAGCCAACCCTGGGCTGCATGGGGAGGTCTGCACATGCAGCCTGGAGCTGGCTGGGGACTGCCTGAAACACGACAGCCACCTCCAGTCTGCACATGCTTCCCCACCCAGCCTGGGGCTGACTGGGAACTGTCCCAGTCAGTTCCAGGCTGGATGGGGAACTATCCCCAGGCAGGGAGCTCCCACCCCTACTCCATGATCACCCAGCTCCATGAGCATAGAGCTGGGAGTGGAACTGGGGGGGGGGGGTCCCCCCTCCATCTCTGTGTTTGTACAGCTGGGGAAGGAGCAAATTCCCCAGCCTGTTCATACCCCCCAACCCCAGCTCTGCATTTGCAGAACTGGGCAGAGAACAAGCTTCCCAGCCTTTTGCCCCCATCTCCGTGCTCATGGAGCGGGCAGGGAACAAGCTCCCCAAGCCCCTGCCACCAAGGTGCTCCCAGCACCAACTCCATGACCTCGGGGCTGCTGCTGGGAGATGCTTATCTCCCAGCTTTAGCCTTGCAGTTGCGGGGCTTGGGCTGAAAGACCCTTCTCAGGATTAGGGAGATTTAGTGTGAAGTAATCATGTGCATGTGTAGACACACATGCTTACGTCACAGTAAACTACATTAATTTGCTGGTAAGTGTCTCTTGTACATGCACCCACTGTATTGTATCACAGAGTCATAAAAAATTAGGGTTGGATGGGACCTCAGGAGGTCATCTAGTCCAACCCTATGCTTAAAGCAGGGCCATCTCCAGTTATATCATCCCAGCCAAGGATTTGTCTACCCAGGTCTTAAAAACCTCTAGAAGTATAGAAGGGGAACAGTATAGTGTAAAGTCACCATCATTTAAAGCACTCCAAGTAGTATCTGTTTTTCTGCTATCTGAGCTGAGGCTATCACACACTTCTCTCTTCCTCACACCCCCACACTTCCAACCCCAATTACAAAAAAGAATAAGAGAAATGAACAACATAAGAAGTAGAAATGGTTGAAAAATCTGACCAAAGAACCTCTGTTGCAATTTGCTGATGCACTGAAATCAAAACATGTTGTGGAGGTGATCTGAGTTGGATGAGGGTCTGACAGAATCCAGTCAGAAGTCCATTAGCTCTCTGCCTACCCAGCAGGTTTCCTCAGCAGTCTGCAGGGCTTCAAGGTTTAAAGCCTCTTAGGACCTCCCTCCACAAGCCATCCCCTGCATTCCCTCCGATTCAGAACTTTGAAATGTTGATGTCTCATTCTGAATTGCAGCAGAACCAAATTCTAAAAATATTGACATTTTCCACTGATTAGTTACCTTCTTTTCACAGTTCCACTGAGAAGTCATTTCCAACCTGTGTAATGCCTGGTTTGCGTAGGTCTGAGAACACATTTGTAACTTTGGTCAGCCTTGGACTAATGAAAGCAAAAAACTGAGAAACAGTCTTTCTATTGATAGTCTGGGAGCTAGGGCAGGGAAAACTAAGGGTCTAGAAATGTGTCTTGTTGATCATCCCAATGCAGCTGAGGAAGCTCATGTGGACAAATCCACTGATAGCTTGTGGACTGAAGAATTTCAGGAAATATGGGGTGGCTATTTTCTGGATGGCTGCAGACACCTCACAAAGATCTATTGGTAGATTTATCCACAATAAACTGGTTGGCTGATGATTGGTGGCAGTTCGGGTCGCTAGTTTTCAAATCATTATCACCACCTATTTCTCAAAGCTCAAAGGGGACTCTCATGTTAGCGGTCTGGCTCTTCAGCTACAGGTGCGCTGGTTAGACCGCAGTTGGAATACTGCGTGCAATTTTGGGCACCGCACTTCAAGAGGGATGTGGATAACCTGGAGAGGGTCCAGAGAAGGGCCACTTGTATGGTTAAGGGCTTGCAGGCCAAGCCCTACGAGGAGAGACTGGGGCACCTAGACCTCTTCAGCCTCCGCAAGAGAAGGTTGAGAGGCGACCTTGTGGTTGCCTATAAGTTCATCATGGGGACACAGAAGGGAATTGGTGAGGCTCTACGCACCAAGGCACCCCTGGGGGTTACAAGAAATAATGGCCATAAGCTAGCAGACAGCAGATTTAGACTGGACATTAGGAAGAACTTCTTCACAGTTCGAGTGGCCAGGGTCTGGAACGGGCTCCCAAGGGAGGTGGTGCTCTCCCCTACCTGGGGGTCTTCAAGAGGAGGTTAGATAAGCATCTAGCTGGGGTCATCTAAACCCAGTACTCTTTCCTGCCTATGCAGGGGGTCGGACTCGATGATCTATTGAGGTCCCTTCCGACCCTAACATCTATGAATCCTCCAAAAAGTCACCTGTTGCTACTGTTATGACTAGGGAACTGGGTTTTCCATTTCCCACAGAAAAATGAAAAACCCCAACAGATTTTCCCCTTAAGCAAGAAAAACAAGGATTTTCACTTTAACAGAGAAACATTGAGATTTTCCACTTTTGCAAAGAGCTCCTGGCAGGCTAGCAGAGTTTCAGCCTGCAAGAGGCTGAGGGAAGCGGGAGAAGGGTAGTCAGCCATTTGCAAGTGCATGCGCACACATGTACATGGCTGCCAGGCAGCATGGAGAGCAGCTCCCACAGGTAAGTCTGGGGGTGGGTGGGATTGAGGCCCCCCATAGTGATGAAGGGAGGGAGGGAGGGAGGAAGGGAACAAGTTAGGCAGGGCTGTGGCTGGGGCTGCTGCTCAGCCCAGGGTGGTGTGGCTTGGGCCCAGGGCTGGAATGCATGGCCACAGGGCTTTGGTGGAGAGTAGTTCATCCGGGAGATTGGCTCCCCACCACTGCGTGCAGTCCCAGGATGACAAAGGGGATGCCCCCAGAGATGTGCACAGGGAGGGAGGTGGACTGCCTGCTGTGGCCTTGGGCTCCCCACATTGCTGCCCTCCCCTGCATGGCCTCCACAGCCCAGTGAAAGCAACCTGCATGGCAGGGTATAGCAGTGCTGGGTGGAGAAGTTCCTTGTCACTGCAAGTCCCGCGCTGCCCTGGCAAAGTGCCCCCTGCCTGCCCAGCAACACCAGGGGTGGCAGCATGGGGTTGTGTCTCTCACTGCTGCTGGGTGGGCAGGGGGTACCTCACCATGGCAGTGAGAAGCTCCTAGCAGTGGCACGAAGTTTGCCCGCCCATCTCCACTCTGTCCTGCCATGCTGGGTCCCACCTGCTGGGCCATGGAGGCCCCAGGGGGAGGGCAGCAGGGCAGGGAGCCCTGAACCAGCAGTAGGCAGCCTCCACCCCCTCCCCCAGGGTGTGCTGCAGCTGCTCTGCCCATGGGGGAGGGGGAATTGGGCTCAGCACTCCTCTTTGCCACAGCAGCTGGGGCTTGGGCACTGCTGTGCGGTTCAGGGGGCTGTGGACCCAGCTCCCTGGCCCCATAGCCCTGGCAGCTGGGGGCCCCCGCTGGCAGGGATGGGGGTGGTGGGCAGGCTGTGAGTGGGGAGTGAGGGACACCAGCAGGGCTGGGGGCTGTGGCTTGGGAGTGAGGGGCCTGGATCTGCATCCTGGTGAGCAATGGGGGCAGTGGGACCTCTGATTTTCCATAATAAAAAAGCCAAAATCACATACCTAAGTTTATAGTTACTTAGAATTTATTTTATTATGGTGACTGAGGTACTAGTAGGCTTCCAAATTGCTTTAGAATTGTAAATATATCAATAAAACATTGTGTTCAATTGATACCTATACATATAGTGGCTTTTCACTTTAATTGCAGATTTTGCAATTTTTAAAATCAGAGAATTTGCAATTTTTATGAGAGAACTTGTGATTCTTAAAGAGAAAAACAGGATCCTTGGTTATGACTGCCTTCCCAAGGAGGGTGGGATTTGGTCAAAAGGAGCTCTTGGAGTAAGTCTGGTACAACACCTTTACTGAGATCACACAATATGACAATATACTGGTTAGAGGGTATAGCAGTGATTCTCAGTAGGCCTGTGTGAAGCGGCAAGTATTCGATTTGGATTCAGATTTGAGCAATTCAGAGGGACAGTAATTCGCTTCAGCGATTTGAATCACTGTCCCAGTTCGATTTGGCCAAATCGGATCTGTAGATTCATCACCCATTCGGAGGTTCGGCCATAGACTAAAACAGGCAGCAGTCCTTGAGGACACTGGACACAGCTGCCTCTACTAGTAAGTCTGTTGTGGTGGGCCGGGGGGGTGGGGAGGCAGGGGAATGGCAGATCAATGCCCACAGAGCGAGGGAGGGATTGGGGCTGGGGCAAGCTGCCCAGCCAGGGCGGAGAGGCGTGGGACTCAGGTAGGGGGGCTCCCGCCACTAAGCGCCACTGCACACCGCTAGTCCAGGAGGGCATGGGAACAGGTGTGTGCCCCCAGATCTGCGCAGGACAGGCTGGGTCGGGCTGTGCTCCCAACAGGTGGCAGAAAGCACTGGGAACGGGCTCTGCCCTGCCGCTGCTTATCCAGCCGGGGCAGGGGGGCACAGTATTTGGGCACAGCAGCACTGGGAGTGGGGGCTATGCCCTGCTGCCACCTTCCGAGGACTGCTACTTGTTTAGTCTATGACCAATTCTCTGAATTGGCACCAAATCTCTGAGAATCAATTTGGAGGCTTCCAATTCGATTCAGAGTTTTTAATGGGTCTCCAGATTCAATTCGGATCTGGAGATTCGGCTGCTGAATCTGGCCAAATTTCTTCCACATCGAATTGGCTACCAAAGCTTCACACAGCACTAATTCTCAGCCAAGGTGTTGCAGTATCTTGGGATGCCATGAGATCCTTTTAAGGGTGACACACAGCTTGTGTGTGTGCAAACACCTAACATGATTCACAAGGTAAACTAAGAGGCTGCGTCCAGACAAGTGTGGCCATGTGGTATGTGATACCGCAGGCCCATCTGTGGCACCACACTCTGTACATGCCGACATTTCTTTTGCTGCTATCTTGCACTGCTGGGGATTTTTCTGACCCCTGGAGATCCAGGGGGCAAAAAAACCCACGCAGAAAAAAAAGTGAGATGGTGTATGTGGAGGCAGCGCATGCTGCCCAAGATGAATAAACGATTATTTTAAGACACTTGAAATCTACAGATGAAAAGTGCTATGTAAGATCTAGATATTATTAGATGGTATGGGGGGTTCGCTCTCAATCTAGATTTACAATTCTTTTGTTAAAGGTATTAATAATCTAACCAATTTGAAAATTTCAAAATATGGCAGAGCAGATAAGACAACAAAATCTTTTGCTAACAAAAGTTTGGACCTGGAGTTCCAAAAACTTGAGCTTGTTTAATTTATTGTAGTTGCAGTTTAAGTATAATAGGGTCTACTCTGGACTTTGCTACTATTATTAAACATTTTGGCATTGCTCTACCTCAGAAGTAGTACATCTTTGTCTCTTCCTTAATTAAGCCTAAAACCTACAACAGAGATGCTCAAGTTGGATCCTACCAGCTATACAAAAGTGTCACTGGGAAGGATCCTTAGTTTCTATGCCTGAGATGGCCGATTTTTTTATTGTAAAAAAAAAAAAAAAAAAAAAATTATTAGATAAAATATAAAGTATCAAGAGCAAGAACTTCAATCTAAGACACCCTTTTCTCAGCTGAAGTTCTTACTTGATTTCTCTCTCTGGTCAAGTGTCCTGAGCTCTACATCAATGTTAAAATCTTGGCCAAAGCTTCTGTGCATGCCCAAAAACTTCTCCAGTTTGAGTACCTCAGTGCCTGTCTACTGCCTAAACCTGATCATAATCCAGGACATAGGCATTCCTTCTGCTCAGTGTACTCTGAGCCCAGGTCACACAAATCAACAGGACAAGGCCCCTCACACAATGCAGTTGAGGAAACTTTTTTTTCAACATCCGCAGTTGGCTAGCTCAGTGATGCTCCCTACTCTATGTTTTGGAAATACTTCTGAAATGCCTAACTCCAAACATGTATAGGGAGCCTAGATGTCCAACTCAGGTCTGGAATCTGTATAGAAGTGCCTAAATTATAGATGCCCAAGTCTTAGCACAAAAACAAAGCCATAACAAAAAAGGTTAGTTACCTCTAGCCACATTGGGTGGGTCTGGACGAGCACATATGCACATTTTCCTGGGGATAAATAGCAGCAGCACATAGTTGTGCATGTGCAGCAGCACATAATGTGCATGTGCGCTCTGACATGCAGCAAATTGTCCCAGGTGGGGTAGGAAAGGTTGGGGCCAGGGGCCAGCACCTGAACTGGCCCCAGCAGCCTTACCTGGGGTCCTGGGGCTCCACCAGTGGCAGTGGCTCTGCCACTCTGCACTCGCACGTGCACTCTGGCTAGCAACCAGAGTGTGGGTCCAGCCAGCTAGGCTCTGGTTTCCAGCAGCACACTGCTACCACGTGCACCACCCCGCTTTTTCCTGCCATGGGATTTTTTTACACCGGGATCTCCTACTGTCAGAACTCCCCCCCCCCCCCCCCCCCCGCGCACTGTAAATTAGCAGTGCGGCAAACATCCGCACATGTGATGTGTGCAGTTTGCAGTGTCACAGACAGGTCTGCGTATGCACACGCTCATCTGGATGCACCCATTGTGTGACAATCTAGCTTCACTGAAGTGAAT
This sequence comes from Alligator mississippiensis, assembly GCF_030867095.1. Taxonomy (NCBI): domain Eukaryota; kingdom Metazoa; phylum Chordata; order Crocodylia; family Alligatoridae; genus Alligator; species Alligator mississippiensis. The sequence continues at coordinate 49,674,142 of NC_081827.1, read as the reverse complement.
AGGGACTTAACTATCGTCTACAGATTTACATCAAAGTATTTAAGGGCACAAAGAAAAAATACAGCTTTAAAGTTCCAAGTGATAATTGCTATGAAGTGCTTCTAGCAAATATTTTGAAAGTTTATAAGGACACTTTTTAGCAATGACTTTTTTTATTACATTGTGAAACAACACAGGAATCAGGAATAGCTACAAATAACTAAGAAATCAGTAAACAGTTCATCAATTCTTAGAAAACATATAAATGACCTACCAGAACAAGAAGCCAACAACACTGTGGGTAGAATACAAATCAGCATTTCCCTGCATTCCAGGAATTCAATGCAAGCTTTCAAAAATAAAAATTCTTTTCCATTTAGCACATTTTTTAAAGTCTTTCAAAAGACTTCTGTAAGCTTACAGAAGTGTTATGGCTTCTTTTTGCTTATAGTTTGGGGGTATACTATCTAGAGCTCAGTTTTAATTTCTTAAATTCCTTATTTAAAAACAACCCCAAGCCTTAACCAAATCACCCGCACAGGCTGGAGTGGCAACGGTGGTATCAGGTGTTAACACAGCTGTCATTTGCCCCTGGGTTCCCCAATGTGGATCTGTACCCCAAATTCGGTTGGCAGGTCCTGCCCCTGCTCACCTGTCTCTGAATTCCCAGTCCCCCTGGAAGTCCCATAGGGCTAACAATTTGGCCCACAAACCATACATTTGACACCCTTCATCTAATGCTGTTGCCCAGAAGTGTAGTGTAGTACTATTGTAAACAGCAGTGTTTTGGGATAATACAGGAGGCAATGTGGCTTAGTGGACAAAGCACTGTGCTCAGCAACCCAGAAATGCCTGAAATCTATATCGGGTCCTCTATTGTCTCCTTACAAAGCATTACTGTACTTGAATTCTTTAACATTCTGTGCCTCAGTTCAACCCCTATGTAAAATGGACATAATAGACATATCATACCTCACACTGATATTTTGAGGATCAATTCGTTAAACCTTTGGAAAAGCAAAAGAATGCAAAAATATTAATAGTGTTATTATTAACCAGAGTCCCAGACCTCCTTTTAATATGTTATTTATTATCTTCATTTTGGCATTCCCATACAGAACTGCCAAATAGAATCAGAGGTTTATATTTATAAAAGCTTGTAATCATTCCATGAAGTACAAGAAGTTTGGCAGTGATCTAGAAAATTCAGGAGGTAATAAAAGGTTACAAGCAAGAATGCAGAGCTGCCTTGTATGGTAGCATAGTGTACAACTAGGATGTATTTCAATAATATAGTACAACCCTCATCTTTGGGGTCGGCCTTTATTGTATGTCTTTGACTGTATTTGCAATGCACTGCAGTATAAACAGTCTTCTCAAGAGAACATAGAGGTTCTCTCAAACTGGGTGGAGCTTGGGGAAGGAGAAAGAAAGAAAGAAGGGTATTATTTAGATATTTGCTGAATTTGCTGCCCTTAGCCCAGTTCTGTTCTTAATGTAAGCAGTTTATATTGCCTTCATGCAGTTGTACAACGTGCACTCCAACAAACTTGGAATGCACACTCTGTTCCAAAAGTGCTGCAGGTTCACAGCACCTCCAAGCCTTTCCAAATCCTGATATCCTAAACACTTGATTTATTACCATTTAGCAAGGAGGGTTTCTGTATTAGTCACTGTGTGAGTGGGTTGAAGAAATAACTTTATTGGATTCTGCTTATAAAGAGGTAAATGGAAAAACCATGGACCACAGCTTAGTAAGGTTTTGCAGGGTTTGGTCTTCATCATAAAAGTAATTTAGGAGTACAGTGTATGAAGTATACATTCAAAGGGATTTTTTTAATTTGGGAATACCTATACTATAAGATTACAACAAAAATGATTTAGGGTGCTTTTGATGTTTTGGGCATTGTGGCTGGTAGTTGTGCCAGAGGGTTGTTCATAAAGTGTTTAAGAACAGGTTAGAAAAACAGTTGTCTAGAAGGGTTTACCTAGGGACGATCCTGCCTTCAGCAGGAGATTGAACGAAATGATCTCCCGAGTTCTCTTCTAGCCCTGCTTTACTATAAATCTATGATAGCCATCATCTCAAGTAGTCACACTATCATTGTCTGAAGTAGTGACAGTTGTGAATGCAAAATCCTGCTAAAACATAAATACACTAGGAAACAAGAAGCCAAAGAGATTCATTTTTTCAACACAATTTTCTGTTCAACAGTGAGACTCGTGGTCATGCAGCAGCCATCTGCACTGCAAGAATGTGGCTTTCTAAGGAAATACCAACCTTTGTGAAGGACCTGCCATTTGAGAAAGCAGAGTTGTTCAACACCAGAGCAGATGGTGCCCCTCAATGGAGTTAAACACTTTGAAGGGTTTAATCTTCACACCCTTGCTGTTTATACCTCAGCATCTAAAAGAGCATAAAGCAAGAACCAATCTTATGATCTGCAAAGACCAAACCTGTGATTCTACCCAGATCTTCAAAGGTGGCCAAGGAAAAATAACACTTCTTTAGGCACCTCAAGACATGTTAATGTACTAAGTGGAACAGCGCCAAAAGGAGGGATTGAGGACCTCGTTACATGTTACACTGAGTTGCTCAAATGTTGATCAGTGTTAGTGCTAGCTTGAGTTTGGAGCAGTCACATGTTCAGGCCAGCAAGGGCCTGAAAGACTAAAAGGTAAAATTCCCCACCTCACATTCGAGACTTTCCCCCTGCCCCCAAGGATCCCCCAGTTCCCCCCTGGCCCTAGGTGTCCTCCCCAATACACCCACCCCCAGGGCTCCCCCCACCCCACTTCCTTACGGCTGCCCACACTATCTGTCCCAAAGGAGCAGGCAGGGAAGGATTAACCTGCCTGCCCAACCCCCACTACCACCACTGCCCAGCTGCTGCTCTTTTCCAGGCTGAGCCCAGCCCAGAGAGTAAGGATTGTAGCAGCTGGGCAGGCAGGTTAACCCTTCCCTGCCTGCTCCACCAGGACACACACTGCAGGCAGGCACACAAGCAGGGGTGGGGGGTTGGAGGAGCAGTGAGTGGGGATCTGGGGTGCTGGAGAGGGTGGGGCGAGCAGTGGAACTGATCTGGGCCAGCAGGGGAGGGGGGTTGTGTTTACACTAAGGTGTAGCTTAGAGTGGCCACACCTTAGTGTAACACAAACTGGGTAACAGATCAGAGGTAATCCTTCTTTGGAGTAGCATAATTTTGAGCTGCCTAAGGAGTGCTTAAAACTAGTTTCAGGTGTTGCTGTGAGGACAATTCAGGTGTTCAGAGCTCCAAGAGCCGCCCAAAATTACTGTGTAACAAAGCTCTGAGAACCACCGCACAATACGCAGACTGCCACACAACTATGATAGCACTGTCAACAGAACAGCTGTAAAGCACTTTTTTAGATAAGCTGTGAATAAGTAATACAAGCATGGAACACAGTCTTCCAAATCTGACGCGTTTGCTTTGTTTTGACTAGATCTGTAACAAGTCAAACAATATATTTAAAAAGTCAGAATAGAATTATTTAAACCATTCCTCCTCTTGGCCTAAAAAAACAATACCCTAGACACAAAAAGGGTTATTTTACATATTTGCACCACTTTGGAAAAGAAATGTCAGAAAAATAATTCAAAGTAATTTTTTTCCAAGGCCTCATCACCAAAGCAGTATGCTTATGTTCTCAGAATGATGACTTGCATGCCATTTTAACCTTGTTCAAAACAGTCATAAAATAGGAGCAGTTTTGCAAAATTATCTGTATAACATGCATAAGCCTTAGACAGATGTAACATTTGGATTTAAAAAAAAGTGTCTTTTCCTTTGTTTTGATGGTTTTTTCAGATACTACGTGGGAAGGCAAGCAAGCTAGCCTCTTCCAAATATCTTTAAGTGCTCCAAACAGCAAGTGTACAGATGTATATAGCCAAAGGAGTTTCAAAAATGGCTGAAGCACTTCAAAAATGGTCCTCAAAAATGAGGAATGTTTAAAGCAATTTCTTTTGTAGCACTTCCTGAAATGTCTGTATATTCCACATGTACTGAGCACCAGGCATACATGAATGAGAAGAACCAAAAAAGCAAACTTCAATATGGAGCCAGACCCTTTTTCTTTTTCTAACTAACTAGCTAGCTGCTCTCTTACTGAGGAACCATTTCCCTATTCCCAAGTCCCTCAGTCTCCTTGTAGGAAGAATCTCTAAATTATAGCATCTATCACTACTCCACCGATTTCAACAGAGGGTTGCTCAGCACTCCAGTATCCCATATATTCTGCTGGGCATGTAGTTATCCCATGGAACTTCCAGATGCTGAGAGGCTTGCAAGGAATCCTTATCTCCAGTGTCCTGCATGGCTCTCAGCCTCATTAGGTTAGAGTTTATCTGTTCTTTCTGGGACCAAACCCAGAGGTTCCTGGCTAGGGGGTCTTTCCCCTTCTCTCAGGATCAGACCAATTGCCATACTTGGGGTCAGGAAGGAATGTTATCCCATGGTCAGATTGGTATGGACTGGGAGGGTTGCCATTCTCTGTAGCAGGGAGTATGGCCCTCTAGCCAGGACTTCATGAGCATATATTGACAACATTTCATAGAGGCAGGACATTGGCTGCCATGGTTCCTCTTCTTTACTTGTTGCAGGTTAGGGTGTTAGGTCTGTGTTGTGTCATGACTGATGGCAGTCTCATTTAGAGTTCAGATGATGGTTTGTATGGACTGGTTTGAATAAGGATGACCCCCTCAGGCAAGTGGTTGGATTAGATGGCCTCCCTTCCAGCCCTACTTCTCTATGACTAGAGCAGTGGCGTAGTGACGGGGGGCAGGGGTGGGCCGTGCAGTCCCTTGGCGGCACTTCCAGTTTCACTGCTGGCACTTCCTTTGGCACTTGGCGATGAGCCGCTGGGGCCCCCCCAATCAGTGACTGGCCATTGATGTGCGGGGCACAAATGTAAGCATTGCCCCCCAGGTGCTAGAGACCCATGCTACACCACTGGGCTAGAGGCTGAGAGACATGCAGGGATCCATGGTCTCTGACAAGGCTGGAGAGAAGATTCCTTGTATCTCAGCCTTTGGAGGTTCACAAGGACAGCACAGGAGAGCACTCATTGGCAGTCTACCTCACCCCACCCCATGAATGACTCATGCCCCTGGCAGCTGGCTGGGCATGGCGGCAGCAGGAGGAGCAGGAGCAGGGTGGGGCTGAGCAGGGAGCTCCAACAGATGCCGCCGGCACTGGTGGCAGCAGGGGGTGGTGAGCACTGACCAATGGTCAGCAACCACCTGCAGCTGCTGCCAGCAGCATCGGCAATGACCAGCAGGGGTCACGGACTGCCCACAGATGCTGCCAGCAGTGTCAGCGGCAGGGTGACAAGCTGCAACTGCCCACAGGTGCTGCTGACACTGTCAGCAGCTCCCTTTTGTAGGGGGTGCACCGCCACGTGCACCCCCCACGCATCGCCCCTGCCCCACCCCTAATTCTGGGGTGGGAGGTTTAGAGCACAGGGGGATGTTGGTAGAGCAAGCAACCCCCATCTCACCTCAGCTGGAGAGCAGCACCATTGCATGCCAACACATGATCACTTATCTGTGTGGCACTGAAGTGCTCCAAATTTGAAGTGGAATTTGGAGTGCTTCAAATGCATGCCCGTCTGTGGCCATAAATATGTTTCAGTTTTTCAAGATCAAGATGCTGCATAATTTTGCCTGGCAGTATATAAAAAGACTGCTATATAAAAAAAGCCTTGGGAATGAGGCTGTAAATATGAATCTAAAAGTACTACAATGAATGGTAAATACCTTGTGACAAACACTTTGGGGCTTCATTTTTTAGAGGAGGTACAAATGGAATTTGGGTTTTCTGGCTTCCACACAGTATATGAATAAGCCATCAAGACAAAGGAAAAGATACTCTTTTTATCCAAAGTGTTCAAATATCCCTATTTTTCCACATACATTTTATACCTTGTCACATCACACATGCATGAATGTTACTGCTGAATGATAACAAATGAGCTTGTGATTAATATTCTGGCTCTGCTCTAAACAGTCTTGTCTCCATAAGCTTTAATAAGACCTAACTGAAAATATTATTTGGTGTTTTTATATGCAGCTTTATATTATTTAAGGGAAGAGTTCTGAGATATTCAAACTCTCTCTCTCCAGTTCCCTTTGCAACTGGACACAGACAGAGATGTGTTATGCAAGTCTGTTTGAACTTAATCCTGACATCTTTTTAAAGCTATTAATGCTCTTTACTTTCAATGGGAATTCAAGTCCTAGACAGTCTTCAAGATGGTGAGATTGACCCTGCCATATGCTAAGCACCCTGGCCCTGACACAACAAAGCTCTTAAACACTCCTAAAGTTTAAGCTTGTGTTTAGGACCTTTTTGAGATTAGTCCAGATAATACATTACCTTGGAACACCAAACCTTTTATTTCTCAGCAGATTTACCACTAGCATAACAAGTAGCATAACCAGTAACATTACAACCAGCTATGGCCTTGATCCTTAGATCTCACTCTAACACAGATGGTCATCTCGGTGTGTCACCTCCTCAGTAACACAGTAGGGCACACTCAAATGGACTGAGTCCTCCTTCTAGGCCTAGCCACACACCCACTCCTTGACACCAGAGTGGTCAGCCAGGGTCAATTGACCCTTCTCCCCTTCCAGTAAAAACTCCTAAACTGGAAGAGGAAGGGTCTGGGCAACAAGGCTCAACCTTGTATATTCTTGACTTATGCTGCTATTGACCCTCTCTGGTTAACTGACCCAGCTTGCTCACAGACCCCAAGTTTGACCTGACCCTTTGGTTCCCTGATGCAAATCTGGTTTGATCTCCTGGATACCTGACCCAGCTAGCCTCCTGACTTAGCACTCTGCTCAACCCTCCGAATCCCTGACTGGGTTCCTCAAACAGATCTCCTGGCTTCTGGCATCATAGCTTCTCTACATTTGGACAATGCATGCTCCCCTCAGATCTTGGTTACTTCTCCTGACCCTGGGTGACCCCAGATCAGGCCACCCATGGACTGGCATGACACCATCAGTCCTGAATTAGAGAGGTACCAAAATGGTAGTCCCTAGGAAGTGTGCTGTGGCCAATGCAGCAGCAGCAGCAGCAGCCGCAGCAGCTGCAGCGAGGTGCAAGGACACCATACTGCTGCAATATCTGGGCCAGGCAGACCACACTGTGGCAGCAGCCAGAGTCTCTGAATCCCAGGTAGATAAGAGTCCTGGCTTCCTCCCATTCATCCAGCTTAGCATCCCCTTCTCTCCAATACTCAGCAGCACTTCCTTACTTCTGTACCAGGGGTTTTGCCCAGGGCTCAAACCTGGCTAGTTATGCCTCTAGTACTTTAAACCTTTTCGTATGTCACTTACAATTTAAATTAAAAATATTAAAAATTATCAGTCTGAACACATTCAAATGCAAAATGGAAGTCTCACTATTTCAAAGTGCATTATTAGTTACAGTCACAGGACACTAAGAGTCAAAAAAAAATGTGATCTAACTTCAAGTATCTCTCCCTATTTATTTTTTACATTAATAGAACACAAAAATAGGAGAGGTTTAATTATTTACTTTCCAAAACTGTAAGAAAATAACTATGGTTTTTCTTACACAAGATATACCTATATTGTATGTGGCGGTGCCATATGACAATACTCAACACTAACTCTGCACATACTAGTTCCAGACCTGGAAGCTGTATAGCCTCATCAGTACGTATTAAGCATTTTTATAAAACTTAAGGCATTTGTACATGATTGTGCAATTGAAAAGTTTGAGGCAGACTGCTGCTCCTGAATGCTAGCTGTTCAAGGAATGGAGCTGTCATCCAGAACTGTAGTCTGATATGATTTATCTCCATCAAAAGTTTACTAATAACCCATTGGGATTAACAAGATAATGCATGCATGTAAAAAATCATTTGCAACCAGTCAAACATAACTAAAGCCAGGGGTTGCAAAGGACTGCTTTAAAGTAACTAGCCAATTTTCTGGATAACTATGTATTTTGATATCTGCCAAGAGCTTGTGTGGTCTTTAGTTCCTTTAAATAAAAAAAAAAATTCCTAAACAAGAATCATGACATCCACCCCTTTTTTTTCCTGTCTGTACAGATAGCAATGGAAAGTAGATTCAGGAAGGTGTGTACCTTATTAGCATAAGAGAATGGACTACCAACAAGGGGCATATGACTCTGGAAGGAGTTGAATCTTGCCTTCATTGGCTGCATCCAGATGAGTGCAGATGTTTGGGTCCCCAGGGACAAGTAGGCACAGCTCACCTTGCACCGCAGCTACTTGTCCCCAGGGAATACCCGTGCCATGCACGCTTTGGTACACGGCAAGTTACTCTGGGAGTGGTAAAGGAGCCTGAAGACAGCACAGCGCTGGCCCCAGCAGCCTTTCCTGGGGGCCTAGGTGGCCTCCCGGGACCACAGCCATGGTGATCCTGCTAGGAGGAGTCTGGCTGGCAACCACAGCACAGCTCCCTGCAGCCCAGCTCCACTTTTCAGCAGTGCGTGCCACCCATATGTACTCTGTTCCATGTTTTCTATTCTGGAGGTTTTTTGACCCCTGGATATCTAGGAGTAAAAAAAAATAACCCTGGGAAAAAAAATACTGCAGCAGCACATGCATGGACAGTGCACCCTTGCAGTGCAGAGAACACATCCGTGGGCAGTATGTGGTTCTGCAGACATGTCTGCGGCACCACATACCACATGGCAGCACTCATCGGTATGCACCCATTGATTTTACATTTAGTGGCAAAAAAGAATATTTTATATCTAGTTTAAATTTGAAATACAGACAGATGCAGACTAATGAAACCAAAAGAAATGAAAGAAAGAAAACAGATTCAGATTACATTAAACTAAATATAAAGTCAAAGAGAAACAGGGTGCAGCTACATGAGACATTACTGTAGAGTTGCCTAATTATCTCAGCAGTAAAACATCAACATCTCATATGCAGTGCTATTAGGATGGAGTAAACTAATTAACTCTGCTGTGGTACAGTACTGCCAGAACAAAAGTACTATCCTACAGCAGAGTTATTTATTTTGCTGCAATGCACATGTAGATACTAGGGACCCTGGCTAGGGCATGAAGATGCTTCAGTGAGGCAGTCATATGACAGACAGCCCTTGCAGCCAATCAATGGCAAGTGGTGGGGGTAGCAGCCATCTTGGGCTGCCCATCATGTGAGCACCTCCTTTATTTTCCCCCCTGGTGGGCTGCACAGCTGGGCCACAGCATGGTAAGAACTGCTGGGTCCCTCTGGGGAACCAGCATTTTATTTTCAGTAAGTTTTCTTTTTGTGGATTTCATGGACCATGCAGGATTTCACAAAATCTACCAAATCCATGAAATCCCTATTTCAGTAGGTCTCTACTTATTACTGAATTATATGCTAGGCTAAGAAAGGACTTTCCATTCACACTACTGAAACTGTCACAGAGAATAAATGCAAGAGTCATTGGAAATGTAAGAGTATAAGTATGCATAGAACTCTTAGTTTATGGGGAGGTCACTCAGTTGGAAAAGGTGAGTCCTGGCTTCCACTCTGCACCCAGAATTAATTTTGGTTTTTTTACTAATGACAGTTAAAGGTATATGTTATCCTGGAAGCAGAAATGAGAACCTAGTCATGCTCCCTCTTGTGATCACCCTTCCAAGACATTTAATAGATTTCTAGAGTCAGAAGGGACCTGGTAGATCATCGGGTCTGATCCCCTGCTCCAGGCAGGAAAGAGCTGTGGGGTTAAGTAACCCCAGCCAGATGCCTGTCTAATCTCCTCTTGAACATCTCCAGGGTAGGGGAAAGCACCTCCTCCCTTGGAAGCCCATTCCATATTTTGGCAACCCTTACCGTAAAGAATTTCTTCCTTATGTCAGATCTAAATCTGTTCTCCTTCAGTTTGTGGCCATTATTCCCGGTAACCCCAAGGGGTCCCCTGGTAAACAGAGTGTCCCCTATTCCCTGCTGCCTCCCCCTTATGAGTTTGTAGGCGACCACAAAATCACCCCTCAGTCTTCTCTTGCAGAGGCTGAAGAGATTCAGATCCCTCAGTCTGTCTTCAAAGGGTCTTACCTGCAGGCCCTCAACCATACGAGTAGCCCTCCTCTGAACCCTCTCAAGGTTATCCACATCCCTCTTGAAATGCAGCACCCAAAACTGGATGCAGTACTCCAGCTGCAGCCTCACCAATGCCGCACAGAGGAGAATTATCACTTCCCTAGACCTGCTCATGATGCACCTGCTGAGGCAAGAAAGAGAGCAGTTAGCCTTGCTTATTAACTTACCACACTGGTGACTCATGTTCATTTTTGCGTAAACTAGGACTCCAAGATCTCTTTCCACTGTTGTGGTGCTCAGAATGGTACCTCCCAGTCTATAGGTGTGTTGGAGATTCTCTCTCCCCAGGTGCAGCACCGTGCATTTATCCGTGTTAAATTGCATCCTATTCTGATCTGCCCACTTCCCCAGTCTGTCCAAATCTGCCTGAATTCGCTCCCTGTCCTCCAGTGTATTTACTATGCCCCATAGTTTAGTGTCATCTGGAATTTGGACAAGGTGCTTCCAACACCTTCCTCCAAATCACTGATGAAGATATTAAACAGTACTGGTCCAAGGACAGAGCCTTGGGGGACACCAATGCCCACATCCCTCCAGGGAGAAAACGACCCATCCACCACCACTCTGGATGCATCCCATAAGCCAGTTTTTAACCCACCTTACTGTGAAAAAATCCACATCGCAGCTACTCGGTTTGCTCGTAAGAACTGGGTGCGACACCGTGTCAAAAGCCTTTTTAAAATCCAGGTAAATAATATCTACTTCCTCCCCAGCATCTAAGCACTTCGCGACCTGGTCATAAAAAGAGACCAGGTTTGTCAGGCAGGATCTGCTTGCTATAAACCCATGCTGGTTGCCCCTTAATACTGTGTTACCCGCTGTCCCCCAGCAAATGTGATCCTTTATGATTTTTTCTAAGGTCTTACTGAGACTAGAGGTATGACATATGAATCTTGTATTTGTGACTGCACAATTTTCAACTTGAAGGATAAAGTAGGGTATGTATGGTGTGCAGTACTGCAGGCAGGTCTGCAGTGCCACATACTGCACATGTGCGCTCATCTGAACACATCCAATTTGTCTAGGAAGTGGTTTCAAAATATTACTGGGAGAGCTTTAGACCCTTTACCCAAACAAATATATCTTTCATAATGAAGGTAACATATCTGTATTATCTTTCCTGCTTATGCAGGGGGTCAGACTCGATGATCTATTGAGGTCCCTTCCGACCCTAACATCTATGAATCTATGAATCGGCATTATTTATTTCTAGAAATCTATTTCTTAGATTTTAGTACTATCAAAAGGTGTAGTGAGGAAAATTATTTTCTAGTGTGGTGAAGCATAGCCTTGCTAATTAATCATTTGACCCGCTCTCTCACAGCACCAGCGTCCATATGCTACATTCCAGTCTAGTGATTCACAGACACCACAGCCTGATATGGCTGCAAGCATACAAAATGGGTTTGATTGTAAAGCTGACAGATTCTGGGAAGAGAGAATCTTTGGGAACCTCTGCAGCTGCAGAGAACACTTGACATTTGAGTTGACTCCCACTCATCTATGTGCCCATGCTTTATACTGGTATT